>NC_056728.1:568406304-568456304 GCF_019279795.1 Protopterus annectens | reverse complement strand
CTACCATTGTCCACTGTAGAAGGGCTGCTGCCATCAGCCACCATGCACTCACCTGTATACACCCCTCAGACCTATCAGACATGTGGCACATGCAGTAACTGTTATACAGACCTGTGACTTATGTTCAGCTGTACCCAGAATATGGCACAGTCAAGGTGCCACCACAGTGCCATACCCCTTGTAGGAAACAACAGCGGACCAACATCCTGCTAACACATAGACACCTACAACACTAACGGAATACATTATGGAGACCACAATCAGTCAGAGTTAATAACAGCTATAATACATCATGGCTGGACAGCTACACCTCCTGATATGTAAGCATTAAACTTTACTGCTGAAAAGATGTTACACAGTATTCCATTGGTACACCTTAGTATATTCACCCTGTGCATCAGAACCATATTAGCCTGTCCCTGTATCGATGTTATGGATGACAGGGATGTGGCACAGGTATCACCATATGCATAGGGTGTGTTGTGGGTTTGCCAGAGACCTAGGCTGAGCCATTTGGTTGACATCATGTTTGTGTGTTAGGGGGTTTCATTATTAATTGGGCTGTGCAGATGTGGTGTGTGTAGGTATGGGGTTGCCCTAGCAGTGTTGGTGATGTGTGTGTATTCATGCACACAGTTCTGCCATGTGGCTGCCCTATACAGGGGTTTGTTGGACAGCTGCATACCGTACTTGGTAGGGGGTACAGTTCACTATCTCCAGCCATGGACATGAGAACTGTGCCTGTCAGGGGTTTCACAGCCACTACCAGGTACAAGGCCAGATATGGTACTTTCCCCTGATGATGACAAATGTCCGCTGGATCCGGGTCCCTCTTGGGACCAGCCAGGGACACGTGCATGTGGCCTGCTATGTTGTGGTGTGGACAGCATCCCCCCTGCAGTGCTGGTGCTGGTACTGACACTACAGGAGCAGCTCTGACTTGTTGCACTTCCACGTCAACCTCCACCTGTTGGTGTTGCTGACCTACATCCATGTGGCTGTCACACTACTCCCACCATATGCTCAGGCACAGACATTGCACAATCAAGAATTCCCACCATCTCACCCAGCTGTCTATCCAGGACTGATGCAAAATAACAGTGGGCACCTGCAAGATCATGGATGTTGTCAGTAACAGCAGAATGAGTAGCCCTCTAGAGCCTCAGACCCTGTCTGGTATAACATTCCATGCATGCCTGTGCCTCCATGATGGCCTGAAACATGCATCTTGTGACACCTGCTGTGGCACTTCTGCCAGGGGTATGATGACCAGCAGCCCTCCTATGAGCACCCCTGTACATTTGCCTGTGTGGTACCTCGCCGATCATCCAGCTATGGCTGCTGTGTCCAGACACACTTGCCATAGTCACCACACTGTCCTGTCCCATGCCACCACAAACCAAATGTCCCTCATCTATGGCCACTGGTGATGGGGTATGTATAGGCAATGTGACTGTCTGTGGGGATGGGGTGGATAACAGTGGGGTGTCAACCAATGGCACAGCTTCAGCCCCTGACAACCCTGCCTGTGCTTCACCATACCTATCATCATTGTCAGAGTCTGTATGGACACTGACATCAGTTTGCCTGCAGGAGGGACCCTGACCCACCTCATCACCTGTGAGGGGAAATCAAAAAATGCACTTTAAGACCTGTGCATCATTGCTTAACTGTACACACACTCACACACACACACACACACACACACACACACACACACACACACACACACACACACACACATACAGGTGAGGTTGCACAAAGATATTACACACAGACCTCTCATTACCCAACTGTCAACATGCATGACATATTGCACTCAACAGCATGCACTGCAGCTATAGTCAATCACTGTTAGCAACATTATACATCTCTGTGATACATGAGCTGTGTTAGTAAGTGATGCCCCTTTCCCTGCAACACACTGCACCCATCTGCACAATATTGCTGTGCACTTGTTCAGCACCCTGCTATGTACCGTGCACAATGCCTCACAGGTGTACACGCCATTGCTGAATGTGTATATGTGTGTCAGTTATCTTTGCTCTGCTGCTCACAGCCCCTTTCTGTTTGTCCAAAACATACCTGGGATGATATGAGGACAGATGTCAATAGTGAATGCCTGATGCATGTATCAGCAATAAATACAATTACACTGACAACCTTCTTATTGTGGCTATGAGGAGTGTACACACCCTTATTGACATGGCACCCTCTTCCTCATATGCCATGTGGCCACAATACTGCATATGATAACATTACACAAACCTGACATGTGACATATGACCTGTGCAATCAAATGCAGTATCAAACAAATGTGTTAGTTGTGCAGATGCTGATTGAGATGCATACAATGTGGGTGCATAAGTGTGGGTGCGTAAGTGTGCATACCCTTAACATGATGGTTTGTTGCATCAACTGTTAAGTGTACTACAGCAGTCACTATTCCTGGAATGGGTGTACTAGTATGGCCCATTTGCACTTGCCAGCATTTGGTCACTCTATAAATGTCCCACAACTCTGACAGATTGCAAGGTCAACTCATGTGCACAGCCCTTGGAGGTCACACAGTGCCTTCACTATTGCTGTGGAGCCAGGGTTATGTCTGCCACAATTCATGCCCTTGACTGTGTGTAGATACAGCCATTCTTAGTGAGCTTTGGATGTCTGCTTCAGATCACTGTTGTGTTTCAGGATGACACCCCTCCCCATCCTCAGCCTTTTTGCAGATGCTTGACAACTATGGGCCACACATGAGTGTCATTTTGCAGTGTCCCAATTTCAGAACACCATGTGTACCAGCCAAGTCCCTGCTAATGAACAGCAAACATACAGGTGTACACTGGCACCAGCAAGGTACAGATGGGGATGGTGGACCTGAGGTGGAGTGAGGTGTTGCTTGTGGAGCACATGTATCTTTATTAATACTGTCTGTAAGTTTTGAACTTTGTCTTGGTACATCATTACACATTGCAACATATGTCTTTGGGGGACGTATGATGTTATGCATATGCTACTTGTAGAGAGCCCTGGATGATGTTTCCTGTGGAACAACTTTCCCATCTGATTACCCTAACCCATAGGCTTCACTTATGCAGAGTCCAGGTGATTGTCGACACAGGTACTATACAGCCAGTACTTGCTAAACATTCCTGCAACTCTCTCAGTGTTGCAGCATGTTTCCAGGCAGCCTCCATGACCAGTTTGCAACATGTGTCATCATCTGTCTTGGATGGCCATCTGTTTATTTTCTACATTAATGTTGCCCCATACTTCCTCATCATGTACATGACTGTCTGCACTGTTTGCCATGGTATATGCAATGGTGAGGTAAGGCTACATGTCCCACTCCTGCGTGCTACCTGTTAGATATGGGATCCATTCCATGGCTTGTAAGATGTGTGCAAGTCATGGCTGCCTCTGTTGCAGGTGAGTGAGCAAATGTGATGGACATACTTCTTGGACAGCAGACCATTTCTTGGTGTGACATTGAGGACCTGTACTTGATGGAAGGTGCATACTCATGAAGAGTGAATGCTGCCAGTACCTCAAAAGCTGCTTCCACAATATGTTATTTGGAGTGTGTGCACACATATGCTTCCAGTGTTTGTTAAGTTATGTATTCCCCATATTTGCTGTCCTAACATAGGATTCCATATTACACATTTATTGCTCATGTTAGGATCACATTGCAGGTTATAAAGGTTGTGGAATGTGGTATTGTGATATGCCGTTGTGTAGATATGTAACAGTTGCCATTGTAATAGTGGTATATACACTGCTGTAGCACTGTATAATGGTGATGTTTCAGACATGTTCCTACTGTAAGCCATTTGTCTCACCATTATGTTCATCTCTGTGCACACATCTTGCAATGACAGATTTTTAGTTATATTGCAGGACTTTTACATACCCTTCAGATATGCCACCATGGTGACAACTGTGATGCAGTGCAGTTAACAGCAACAATAAGTGAACATGTACAGCATGCATTATGGGTAGGTGTGTTAAATGTGTGCATGGCAAATACCATGGCCATAACATGGCTGGTGTATTGGCAAACCTGAACAAAAAAACACCATACTCACCAGCTACAAGCTGCTGCCCCAGAGGTATACCAGAGGGACCTACATAGCTGTGTGAGATGTGATGTCAGTAGCCACGTGTGTGGCATTGGTACAGAGTGGGAGTAGAATTTCAGTACATCAACTGTACAAACCCACAATACTACAGATTATGCACATTTGTTCATTACTACACTGCAGCAACAGACTATAAATATTTTATCTCACATATGCATGGTGAAACTTTACAGATGCAGATGGATAAGCAACAGTGGTCTACTGATGTGCTCTATAGCCTTACCTGTATGTTCCTCATCCATTGTGTGGGTAGCACCCACCTCCACAATGTTATCAGCAGAGTCTTGGCTTTGCTGTCGGGTAGGTGTCCCAAGGCTGGCAAGGAGCTCCTCAGCATGTAGTAAATCCACAGTAGTAGTGCTGAATCATGGAGCAGAGACCCAGGCAGTAAAAATTCAAAAGATTTAATAACTCCACATAACACGAACACTCAGTAAATACAAAAACATGAACACTTTCTCTCTATCAATATGCGTTTTCGTCTCATTAGATTGGACTTCATCAGATGACCAATCATCTGATGAAGTCCAATCTAATGAGACAAAAACGCATATTGATAGAGAGAAAGTGTTCATGTTTTTGTATTTACTGAGTGTTCGTGTTATGCGGAGTTATTAAATCTTTGAATTTTTACTGCCTGGGTCTCTGCTCCCTGATTCAGCACTACTGCTTTGGATTTACTAGTTGTTTCAGTGCAGTTCCACTATTTTTTGGCTCCTCAGCATGTGTCAGGGGGCTGGTTGGCATGACCACCACCTGTGCCTAGCTGCTCCCTCCTAACTGCAGCAGCATGCTGATGAGCATGGTGGATGAGGTCAGTGCAGTGATGTCAGACCTGCTCATAACTGCAGTTATGCAGGCCGACATCATTTACCCTGTAGACAAACTCATTCCACAGGCAGTCCTCTCCTGCAGATCATGGGCTGTACAGCCAAAGATGGTTTGGTGGTGCTGCATCAGGTAGTTGATGATCACATCATTTTTCTGGGGGGAATAAACTGGAAGCCGCTCTCTAGACATGGTACCTGAAAGACATAAAGAGGAAAAAAGGTCTGAGGACCTCATACTGCAAGGCTATAATAGTTGTTAATTGACATCTCTGTCTCCCCCCCACCATATCTGCAACAATATTCTGAACACAACTCAATGGGTATGTTTACAGTAAACCTACTGTTGGGACATGTATTGTAAGACAAATATTGCAATGTGTTTCTAGTCATGTTCCATGTTGAAACACTATCATTGTTAGCCTGTTGCTAACAATGTCACCTGCATGCCATTGTAAGGGCCACTATGGGTCCATATATGCATGTGTTCTGTTTGCTATGCAACTGCTCCAAATCTGGTGTTTTGTGTTAATGGGGGTATCTATGCATGCTGTTAGAAATAATCCTCGATTGTGTGGACTATTATTACCCACATATGTTCTATAGATGCGACACAATAGCATGTTTTGGAAGGATGTTCCAGGCGGAACCACCTATACTACCTCATCTGGCCATGCTAACAGGCCACAGCACATCTGGGACTCACCCCTGGACCTCATCATCTGCTGGTCCTGCACTACCTTCAGGTGGAACCACCTCAGGGGATGGTGTTCATTCCCCCCGAGAGTACACACAGACAGGATCCTGTCACATGAAGTCAGGTCCAGGGTCTGGTACATAGGGATCTCCACAGGGAATTGGGGAATCTGCTACACCACCTTGAGGCCCTCAGTACACAATTACAGGGTCCACATGCTCCTCCTGCTCAGCCCCCAGCTCAGCCACCTTCAGGGCCATGAAGGTGCAGTGGTGACTGCCCATGGGTGTGGACCTTGGTACCACTGTTTCCCTTTGGGGGTTCATGGGCTTCTACTTTCCAAACATCACTCCCCAACCAAGGTGTTTACCCACCATGTGTCATATACCACCCCTGCATGCTGTCTTGTCTGTCTTACAACCCAACCCACCTCCCCATATATACCTACTATCCTTCCCCACCATCCCATTCTCAGATTCACAAACAAGGGCATTGTGTTCCCAACATGGATTTCACACCAGACATAACTGTCCATTTCGCACCAGCTTACAACTGTATACACATATATATCTATATATATATATATGTGTGTGTGTGTGTGTGTGTGTGTGTGTGTGTGTGTGTGTGTTTGTATATATATGTAGATATACATGTATTTATATATATATATATATATATATATATATATATATATATATACACACACACACACACATATATATATATATATATGTGTGTGTGTGTGTGTGTGTGTGTGTGTGTGTGTATATGTATGTGTGTCAGTATATCTGTAGACATGTATATATACATATATATATATATATATATATATATATATATATATACACACACACACACACACACACACACACACACACACACACACACACACACACACACACACACACACACACACACACACACATGTATATATATATATATATATATATATATATATATATATATATATATATATATATATATATATATATATATATATATGGAGTGCATTCAGACACCAGGTCCACACTCTCTAAATCTCCTTCCTTCACAGCTGCACTGTTCTGCCTTGCTACAAAACAGAAGTGTCACATGTGGACACAGCCTAACATTAGGGGAGTATATATAGTGACAGATTGTGGGTAAGCCTATTACAAACCTATGAAGTTTGTGCATGATACATTTCACGTTAACATGACTGTCCTGAAGGCGGTGGGGTCTGTAACTCATGTGTCTATCATGACCTCATTACTTCCACCTTCAGCTATTTGCCACACTAATATACATGTCCTGAGGTACAGAACACACACTATGATGGCTTACATCTTGTCATTCAGTGCTGATCTGCACAGCTGACAGGTATGGCCCACTGCCCACAGGGCCAGATACTATGTCCATAGCAGTTGTTCAGCAGGACATCATTACAGCAACAAGTCTTGATGGCACATATAATTCTTTCCACATCATCTATCCCATTATTACAGACCAGGTACTACATTTAATTACATGCATACATGTTTCCCATACCTGTGTTAGCACTGTCCTCTCTTCTATGTACACTTTCTGTGTCCTTTGTTGTATTTAATTCTGTTTTGGTTGTACTATTGTTTCTCTCTCTCTCTCTCTCTCTGTCTCTCTCTCTCTCTCTCTCTCTCTCTCTCTCCACTACAGAGGTTGCAGCATGGATTTTGTAGGTGATGCTCATGATCAGGTGATGGCCTTTGCACCAATCGGTGTTCACCACTTGCTAATTGCATGCAGCCAGCTGTGTAGTACTTCCAATTATCAATGTCATGCCAACCCACTACTATAAATTACTACATCATGTGGGTGTTCTCCCTTTACCTTTCCTGTACGGAAGACATCCTTCCTGTGTGTGGTCAACAGTGTTACAGACAGCAGGTAGCAATACCTCTTACAACAGGACTTGCAGACAATGGCCAACTACATATTTGTATAAGGTTTCAGACCTATGGACAGTGTGAGTATTGCTGTTGTCTGCATTGAATACTGCTAGTTTTTCAGGGTTTGCGTGTGCATGCTAGTTTTGCATGGAATGCAGTCTGTCTGCATAGCTCTCAACTGTGGTCCTATCCACATGATGTCCAGAGGACTGGCTGTTATGTTTTGTCTGTTCACCACACAGGTCTTGCCTCTGACATATCAGTGGCATTCTCTCTGTTGAGTGTTATCAGTACATGGCAACATCCATTTGTGTTTCTGACTTCATATTCCTGAGTAAGGGTATGTTGCAAGCAATCCTGTAACACCAGCAACTTTCACAGTGTATAACAGCAATATTGCAAATATGGCTCTGTGTTCCAGCCTCTGTCCTCCACCTATATACCAGGCTTTGTCCAGATGTCATGCAGTAAGAGGTTAAGTAGTGGCCAATCATTATTTAGTGCTGGCATTCCTGCTATCATTCCAGTGATGTTGTGGACTCCCACACAAATTGTGGGGTAGGGTCCATATATATGAGGGCTACAGCTGGACAAAACATGTGTGACCTTGTACAGTCCAGAGGGAAGTGTATATAAAGCACCATTATATGCCCTTGTACAACATTTTATGAGGGAGGGGTATGAACTGTTTTTAACCTAGGCTGTTACAACATGTAAGGGATATCAGTAGTAAGACACATTAAGGTATATGGCTGTACATTTTCATACATTTCACCATGGGAACAGTGGTGGGCTAGAGCTTGCTGTCTTACAGACAGTTCTGCTTGTCAATGTGATAGAATTAAGCATTGTTATGTAACAGATACATTTACATTGTGACAACTTAATTCTTTTCCCCCTAGGGGTTGAGTACAGAGTGTAATTGGAGGCTGCTGAACTACATCTGTAATTAATAAGTGTTGATTGGTTCTTATCTTCAAGGCAAGTGCTTTTTTACTGTTGTACTACTTGAAGGCCTTAGCCTGGACAGCAACATATGATATTTTTCAGATTAATGTATCAAATGTTTTGTTTGAGAGTTGCATTACTCGGTTATTATATATTTCAAACACCTAACTGATATAAGAAATGGCCTATACAACTGCAATAGTACACTGTCATAGTATTGGGATCTGTAGCTATGTTGGGACACCAGCTTACAGAAATCTTCTCTGAGCAGCACATGTGAACAATCTTTTATGTGAATGCCTGTGACTGAAAACATGAATACAAAAGCTGCATAGAATGCCTGGCTAAAAGGGCATCAGCCAAGATAAGATAGTGCTTAGGAATAATTCCTCTCTTTATCAAGGCATAATTATTATTATAAATAAATATTTATACTGAAAATAATTCCTCTAATAATCAAATGTCAGACAACAGATGCAAACTAGTTATAAGACTTCGCAGTGGTTTTTAGAATTGTTAGCTCAGCCACTGACACAGGCAAAAATAGAGTGGAAAGCAGCCTGAAACAAGGGTCACACACTGACATACACTGATGTATTATAACAGCAGGAATGGCTCTTCTATTAGAAGTTGTATAAAACATGTATTAATCAGTACTTTTCTATTTCTATCAAAACATTCTTAAGCTATATGTGTAAAGAATGCAAATAATGTAAAATACATGATTTGTAAAATGTACATATATGCCATAAACAGCAAAGAATCAGGAAATGTATATTGTTCTATTTCATACATTATCTATAGAATGAATGACAGGAGAAGATGTTGTGCCTTGCATATACATGCTGCAAAGCTACGGACTTTATATGAAGTTTTTATTAAGCTTTTGTATTGTACTACTTTGTGAGTTGCAAACTTTCATTAGTTCTGAATTATTCAACAACAGTAATAATGTAAATATGAACTGCAACTGTAACAATAATAAATAGCATTTCTCATTAGAAATGTTGTGATAGACAATTAAGCAGTAAGAACATATGATGATAAAGCAAGCTGAAGAAAGGAATGCTGACTCTGTACTTGTCACTAAAAAAGGGAAGAAACCTGTTATAGTAGCAACTTTTAAAATAGTCTGCTCACAAGCAATTTTAAATAGATGTATAACCTGATACGGACACAATGTATGTCTAAAGAAGCAGGGCTGTATCTTTCAAGATTGTATAAAAACCCTGTCCTCATCTGTAATCTTTGTCAGTCAGTAAACCAAACCAGATACAAGGAATAATAAAAACTGGACTGACCCTGGGATGCCTTGCTTCGCTAATCATTTATTCTTCTTATTGTTCTAACTGCCTGTATTTTTTTCCTCATAGGTGTAGTGCTTGTAGATACATTTACATACACAAATAAACATTTCTATGTATGCAAACTTGTGTGTGGTGTCATGTCCTTTGCATTGTCTGTGGGTATGTGTTTCATGCAATAATTGTCTTTTGTATGAAGGAAGGCGTAAAAGGTGGCAACTGGAGGAATACTAGCTGTTCGAGCACCCCTTAAATATAGGTTCATATGTTCATACTAGGCTATCTGCCCTAGGGCATTTATAAGCCTAGCCAGAATGTGTTTGGCTTTCGCCACCCATTTTAAATTTATTTTGCTATGCCCTTTTTCGAGGTTAGTATACTGTGCCTCTGTCTAACAGTGACACAGAAGTGATACCTGGGGTAAACCTACGATCTCCCATCCACTCATCAAGATTCCTCTTGAAGAGAGTCAATGAGGGACTCTGCCTAACCTGGACTGGGATTTTATTCCAGAGTGAAGGGAGCCTCTGGGTTATGAATCTGTCCCTCCAGCATGTCCTATTTATTTCAGTGCTGAGGTTCAAGTCTCTCGAGCGCGTAGCTCGATGGGATTTGGATTTTCTGAGGTGCAGCATGTCCATTAATTCCAGGTTGGACATGGCTTTATATGTCAGGCACAGGTCGCCTCTGAACAGGTGGTATGCCTACTGAGTAGAGCTGGAGTTTCTTTAACCGGGCAGCATATGGCATCTGTTTGAGCCCTTTGATCCTCTTGGTGAGGTACTTTTGGGGTCTTTCCAGTTGCTGCAGGTGTCTGGTAAGGTACATCCCAACAGGGGCATTGTACTCAATTATGGGCCTGATGAGGGATGAGTAAAGAGGCACGATGACCTCCCCTGATCTAGATGTGAATCCCTTCATGATTAGGTGGGCTATATAAAATGTTTTTCTAACCACTTTGGCCATGTAGTTGTCAAATGAGAGATTGCTATCAACTTGGGTCCCCAGGTCCCTAATTACTTCTTCTGTACTTAATGGATTACCACCTATGTGGTAATTTGTGGGCACTGTTTTTGTCAAAGGGGATGACTATACACTTTTTGGCATTTAGCTTGAGGCCATGGCTCTGGCACCAGTTGTCTGTTTCTATGAGGCCCTTTTGGAGGATGCTTGTGTCGGCAGGAGAGTCAATTATGGCGCCCAGTTTGCAGTCATCTGCGAACTTGGTCAGCCACAGTCCTTCCGTGTTGGCCTGTACCTCAGAGAAATATATACCGAACAAGAGAGGTCCCAGGACTGAGCCTTGTGGGACACCACTTGTAACTGGTTTGGAGTCTGACATGGCTCCAGCAATTCTAACCATGTGGGTTCTGTCCTTGAGCCAGTTTGCAATCCATCTAGTGACATAGGGGTTTATATTTAAGCTGGTGAGCTTATCTATAATGCCAGTGGGGTATTGTATCGAAGGCTTTTGAGGTCCAGGTAGGCTGTGTGGACCACCTTCCCTCGTCAATGGCCTTGGTGACTGTTCCAAAGAAATCAACCAGGTTTAAGAGGCAGGATCTGCCCTTAACAAAGCCAAACTGGGTAGGATCCAGTGTCTGTAGGTCCCCGATATCTTTATTTAAGAGGTCCATGATGATCCTTTCCATAGCTTTGCAGACCAAGCTAGTCAGGCTTATGGGGCGATAGTTTCCAGGATCCGTTGAGGCACCACCTTTATGGAGAGGGACCACTGTTGCTGTACGCCACTCTTTAGGCACATATCCTGTAGTAAGACTGAGATTGAACAGTAGTTTTATGTTTGGGTTTAGCTCTTCTTGGAGTTCATGTAGGATGCAGCCCGGGACACTGTCTGGTCCCATTGATGCTGTATTTTTTGCTTTGGAGAGGGCGGCTCTTACCTGAGCATCTGAGATGTCAGGGGGGGGCAGCACTCTGCTGGGATAGATATTTGCCCTTTTGGTGGGGAGAAGTTTTCTCTGAACCTGTCAGCTAGGATGCTGGCAATGTCTGTGGGTTCAGTGTATTTTTTGTCATTTTGGACTAATTCTGAGCATATCTGGGAATTACCACCCAGGTTCCTAACATAACTAAAGAAAGCCTTGTGATTATCCTTAGTGTCCTGTGCAATTTTTCTCTCGAAGCTGGCCTTAGACAATTTTATGAGTGCCCATAGTTTTTTGCTAATACTGATCAGTGATGCCTTCCCTTTTTGGGATTTTGCTCTATCATTTAGTAGCTTCCTCCTTCTATTGTATAGTTTGTTTATGGCTGGGGTCCACCAGACAGGACGTCTGCCTTTGGAGGATTGGGTCTTAGTTTTATTTGGGCTCGCATGATCCATGCATTCCTGAAGGTGTTCATAGAATGCGTTTATAAAGGATTCTGCGGTCTGGGCCATATTTTCCACAGGCCGGGGCTTTGAAGGATTCCACCTCGGTTTTGAGGAGTGTGAAATTTGCTTTAGAGAAGTTTTTCACTGTGGTTTTCTGGGCAGGGGGTGGGGTCAGGATGTGAATATCCAGTGAGATTAGTTTATGGTCTGATCTTACCAGTGAGGGGATACACTTCTGGTCTGGAGCATAGAGTCCCCATGTTGGTGATGATCAGGTCCAGTATGTTTTCCCCTCTTGTGGGAGTGGTAACAAGTTGTTCCATAGCATTTGAGTTTATAAATTCTAGGAACCTTTGGGCTAGGGTGTTGGAGCTAGAGTAATGTTCCCAGTCTATGTTTGGGTAGTTGAAGTCGCCCAATATAATGGTGTTTGGAGAGACCTTCATATTTTCCAGTGTTCTCAGGAAGGCAGTGGGGTTCCTGGGTTTGGGAGGGTGGTCTGTAGCAGGCTATAAACTGGAAGGCAGTTTTACTCACTGTTAGTTGCACATGGATAATCTCTGATGCTTCGTGCTTTGCCACCAACCTGGAGGTGTGAGTATCTTTGATGAATATCGATACTCCCCCTCCTTTTGTGGTTCAGTCCAAGTTTTGGGGCCGAAAAGCATGGTATGAGGTATAACCTGGTAGTGCTGGGGTGCTCTCTGGAGCCCTGAACCAGGTTTCTGTTACTGCAGAGATATCGATGTTCTCCATGCTAAGGAGAGTTTCGAGTGCGTGCATCTTAAGGTTTAGACTTCTGGCATTGAGTAGCATTACTCTTAGTTTCTTATCTCTTGTGATACCTATGGAGGTGGGTTTGTCTTTTGAGCCTTGCCTAAAAAAGGCACTATGGGGGTAGCAAGAGGCTTTGCCAATATCCGAAAGCCCAGGGGTGACAGGTGCAAGCCATCCCTAGCGAAGCATCGTGGCTTGTCGAGCATATCATCCCAAGCTGACAGGCATTGGATCCCCTTTGAATGACACCAGTATTTAAGCCAATTGTTGAAATTGATCATCTTGTCTTCATATTGTGGCATCATTCTTGGTGAGGGTAAGATGCTACTCAAGGTCAGGGTCATACCGGCCTGGGCTACATGCTAAGAGAGCTCCTCTATGTCTCTTTTCATGTAGTCCAGGGAGGTATGTCTCAGGTCATTCCCACCAGCATGGGCAATTACTGAGTCATATTTGTACTTGCCTTGGAGTGACCTGAGTGCTTGTGTTTTGTGGCGGATCCTAGCACCCGACAGGCTGCTCACCGTGACCCTCTCCTTGTTCAGCCTGGTGAGCGGGTCGTCAGTGTGCCTGACGACAGTGTCTGCTTTGGTGGTCTCTGCTGCTTAGGCAGATCTTTATTTAGAGACTCTGAGTATGTTTTTGTGTGATTATGTGTTTGGTTTGCTGTCGTGGTAGGTCTATGTGAGACTGGAATTGTAGTGAGTGTGGTTTCCTTCTCCTCCTGACTGGTTATGCCAGTACTGAGTTGAGAGAGCTTAGCCTCCAGTTTGGCTATATGGTTGCATCTCTCACATGTGTTGGAATTTGTTGGGAGGAGGAGAGGGTTGTCTGTGTACATGAGGCAGTTGTAACATTGCCTCAAGATTCCCAGATTCACCAGCTGGACCAGAGAGGAGATTGACAACTGACCTTTGGACATGCTAGAATAATATTGGGAATTCCTTTATAATTGAAAGCAAGGGCCAGTGGGGAGTGAGGGTGTAGTGCTTTTAATTTTTAGTGCTGTCTTATATAATTGCTTTAGTGAGCAAGTGCCAGGTAACTTAAGTGCAATGTGTTACAGGTAACTTAAATGCAAAAATGACAAACAGTAACTTTCTTTCAAGTGAAACAAGGAAATAAGTACAGTAAGCAATGCAGATATCACTAGTGATCCACAGAAGTGCTGAGAAGCCGCGTATTAGGTGGAATTAGCGTTCCACGGAAATAACAAGCAAACAAACAACAAGCATATAAACAAAGCTAGATTCAGCAGGCCTGGATCTAGTCTATGCTACAGCAAACAAGGTGTACCAATTTCAGTAAGATACAGTTCAAATATTCAGGCACTATAAACCTTTAACCAGAAATTCCCAGCTCAGAAGGGCAGAGTCCAGCCTCTTCTCCCACAAGAGTGCAGACCACGAACCTTCTTAATGTAAAATAACTGGCCTGAAGCCCAAGTGCTTAAACCAGAACTAATACACTTTAAGAATAACAGACACTGGGCTCTCAATCAGCAGTTCCCAACTTAGAAGGATGAAAGCTACCTGTCCTGCCACAACAGTGCATGCCACAAACCTTCCTAATGTAAAACAACTGGTCTGAAGCCCAAGTGCTTAATCCAAAAGACTTAGAATGATAGCTACACTTTAATCAAGTTACTACCAAGCAGTAATAAATACATTTGAATACTTTAGAGAATGCCTGGATTAGTGCTCAATTTACACAAACAAAGCTAGATCCAGCAGGCCCGAATCCAGTCTATGCCACAGCAAACAAGGTGCACCAACTTCAGTAAGAAGCAGTTCAGATATGCATGCACTATAAGCCTTTAACCAGAAATTCCCAGCTCAGAAGGGCAGAGTCCAGCCTCTCCTCCCACAAGAGTGCAGACCACGAACCCTCTTAATGTAAAATAACTGGCCTGAAAGCCCAAGTGCTTAAACCAGAATTAATACACTTTTAGAATAACAGACACTGAGCCCTCAATCAGCAGTTCCCAACCTAGAAGGATGTAAGCTACCTGTTCTGCCACTACAGTGCAGACCACAAACCCTCTCAGTGCAAAACAACTGGTCCGAAGCCCAAGTGTTTAAACCAAAAGGCTTAGAATGAGTTACACCAAGCAGTAATAAATACAATTGAGTACTTTTAAGATGATGCAAAAGTAAAATAAAGTAGGTAGAAACACAAGTACAGTAAAAGCAGATGAAATTTTTTTTTTCCTGAACAAGTGCTGAGATCAAAGAAACAGATTTGAGTGCTGAAACTAGAAAACTGGCTAGTTATAAGGAAAAAAAAAAACTAAGCTAGAAGGCTTCCCTCCAACACAGAAGGGCTTGGGTCTCAGAAGCCTACAAATAGTCTATACCACTTAACAGGAAAGGCAGGAAACAAGCTTAAATTTTTTTTTTTCTGTTTCCCAGATGCTCTCTTTGTACACAGTAGGAGTGCCTGAAATCAGAATATGATCTCACTGCACTCAGTTGAGTGAGCAAATGAGATGGGCCCAGAAGGAGTATCCAAACACAAATTTACAAGAGGGGCGGGCATTTTCAAGGCCACTAAGATTAACACCAAAACAAAAACAGGGAGGGTGGGTAGGACTAACTGAAGAGCAGAGTCAAAACTTCCAGTTCAGTTAATATTCCTGCAACACAGTTAAAATCAATTTAAATACTGTATTTTTTGAAAAAAAAGTGCAGATAAAGGTACTTAAATTCTCTTATACGTCCAGTTGAATACAGCTAGTTCTTAGCCAGCCAAAGCTAAGGTTTTTAAGCAGAAAATATTTCACACTGTACCACTTAAATAGGCAAGGACAGGAAATCAAAGAATGTGGCTACCCCACACCTGTAATTACTAGCAAATAACAAAATTCAGCAAACACTGACTAACTTCCAATTCAGTTAATATTCCTGCAACACAGTTAAAATCAATTTAAATACTGTATTTTTGAAAAAAAAAGTGCAGATAAAGGTACTTAAATTCTCTTATGCGTCCAGTTGAATACAGCTAGTTCTTAGCCGGCCAAAGCTGAGGTTTTTAAGCAGAAAATATTTTTCTTATACATATCCATAAGTAGTAATATATTTATATGTGTATGTATGTGTTTATACACACACACACACACACACACACACACACATATATATATATATGTGTGTGTGTGTGTGTGTGTGTGTGTGTGTGTGTGTGTGTGTGTGTGTGTGTGTGTGTGTGTGTGTGTATCATTGATATGTTTACTGCTTCCACATTGTACATTCCTTTTCATAGACAAACTGTTCTGCATGGTATGTTAGTGATATTCTGAAATTGTACAGCTGAGATGGCTTACTGTTAACTTGTTGTGGCTATGTTGTGCAGGGTCCTGGGTTTGAGACTTGCAAGTGTTGATTATTGTGTTGCAAGGCAGATCTGTTCAGCTGTAGAGGAGGGGATGATGTCAATAATTACAAGAGTATTTATTTTGCGCCCCTTCACCCCCATTAACAGTGCCTTTGGTCAGATGTTTTGCAATGAGAGGTTCAGAGTGTGGATCCAATGTGCAAATGCAATACACATTTCTATACATATATATATATATATATATATATATATATATATATATATGTGTGTGTAATTTATATATATATATATATATATATATATATATATATATATATATATATATATATATATAATTTATATATATATATATATATATATATTTATAAGTTACCACTGAATGATCGCAATGCCGAAATGTCGACAATCATATGGCCAAGACCATATCATCAACATTCGGAATTTCGAACATTCAAAAAAAAATAAATACACACATTACAAAATAAAAACACATTGCTAGCAGGGGGGCAAGCCCCCATGCACCCCCATGGGGGGCCTCTGCCCCCCACCCCCCCAGTAACTTAAATATACCAACTCCGAGATCGCACTACAGTGCAGGAATGGAAATCTTTCCATTCTGCACTATAGTGAGATGCCGGTTCCACATTGTCAAAATTGCAAATGTCGATTATATGGTCTCGGCCATATGAATGTCGACATTTTTCCAGTTTCGACAATTTATTTATTTTATATTTATTTATTTATATTTGTTGACCGGGAGTGCCTGACTAGACGCAGGTCCATTTTCAGCAGAGGCCCGGGGAGAAAAGCTCCTCAGTTAAAACAGACAGTAGTTACATTGGATTACATAGCAATTAACAATTTACATAGCAATTACTTACAACATATTTACAGATGAAGAACATAGTACATCAGTAGACAACTAGAATCTATCTGTGAAGTACATAACAGACATTAACAAATGTTACAATAAGAAGTTCCTGTTGCATAATAAGTACTAGGCTTATGAGCATCTGAAACATTGTGAAGGGGACTCATATATATATATATATATATATATATATATATATATATATATATGTATGTATGGCTCCCCTTCAGAAGGTCGAACGGCTGAAATCTCGAAATGCATATGGTCAAAGCCATATGCTCGAATTCCAGAAGCTCGACCTTCTGAAAGGGGAAAAAAAACAAAAAACAAAACAATGTTTCTGCAGGGGACAAGCCCCCTGCACCCCCCCCCGCTACTTATTTATTCCAAATCCAAGATTGCACTACAAAACAGAAAGGGAAATCTCCTGTTCTGCACTGTATGCCGATCCCCATTCAGAAGGTCGAGCTTCTGAAATTTCGAGCATATGGTCTCGGCCATATGCATTTCAAGATTTCAGCCGTTCCACCTTCTGAAGGGGCGGACATGCCCATTCACACATGTCTTTCGGAACGCGACTCGACCCGTGGGGAGGACATGCAAACTCCACACAGAAGGCACTCTCCGCACACTAGCTGAGAATCGAACGGGAGAACCTCTTGCTGTGAGGCTACAATGCTACCGCTGCACCACCACGGTGTGTATATATATATATATATATATATATATATATATATATATATATATATATATATATATATATAGATATAGATATACACACACACACACACACACACACACACACACACACACACACACACACACCTTCATCTACATATTACATCTCAGGTGGCTTAGTAGTAACTCACCTTGGCTATAGTGTGCAGGGTCCTGGGTTTGAGACTTGCAATGGCTGATTATATTATTGCTGGGTAGAACAGGGGCTGTTTGAGACAGAGTGATTAAGGCACTTAAAAGCAGTTGTAAGCGGGTTTATGCAGGCTTGCATGGAGCTAAGCAATGCTTACGTGAGCTTAGATTAGCTTACGGCTGCTTAAACCCGCACTAATTTCAAATAAAGAAAAGAAGAAAAGGGAGATAGGAAAGGGGTGAAACTGGGGCAAGCAGGGGGACAAACAAGAGGGGAAACAGGTAGGGATGTGCAGGATGGGTGTATGAAAGGACCATAGCTCTGTATTTCTTTGGCAGCAAAAGCTGCTTTCAATGTGGGCAATTTAGAATTCGGAGCCTCACACCCTACAGGGGAGGTGTGTGGGCATCATACAATATGGATGAGTCATAGGGTTAGATTGTGTAATGGGTGCATGTCTCTGGGCAAAATGCAGAGCTATGTATGGGAAGTGATTTTTTTGTGGGACAGATGCCCCCCTTTTTTTTTTTTTTTTTTTTTTTTAAGGTGAGAGTGGGATGTAAAGTAAGGATTATTGGTAAGTACAGTGAGGGAGATTTGGTAGGAGAGGTTGCATTTGCAGCAGACAAGACAAACAGGACAGCAGATGGGCAGTGTATGACACATGGGTGCAAACACCTTGATGGTGAGGGTGGTTGGGAATCCAAGGCTCATGAGCTCCCCCCAAATGGTAGTAGTGGCTCTAAAGTCCCCACCCAATGGCAGTCATCACTACTCCTTCACAGCCGCAAAGGTGGCTGTGCTGGGGTGCTGGACTGGAGGGGCCGCCTGTCTCTCTTAGCTGCACCAGCCTGCCCTCCAGCTGGTGCAGGTGGTCATCCCGCTCTGTCTGGTGGCCACTGCGCACCATGCCACAGACTTCGTCCTGGGTGACAACATCCTCACCATGCCCACTTTCAGGAGGAGGAGCCCCATCCCCTGCAGCGGTTCCACCCAAGAGTGGTGCAGGACATCCAGATGTACTGGAACCTGGTGCCTTGGCCAAGTGGGGGAGGGAGAGGTGGATCTGCTGGGATCTGCCTTCCCATATGTGCTATGGTGTGAAAATTAACAATGAATATTGGTTAGTCATGCACAGCACATTACAACATTAGTCAAAATAGCATGCATGGATATTCCCATTTACCCAAAACAGTGCAATTTTAACAGTGCCATAGCAAACAGAACCCATGCATATATGAAATGGCATTCAGGGTTGCAACACCATGCCAATTAGTGGTATGTCAGGCAGGCAATAAAATGATTATTCAACAGTTAATGTTAGTATGCACCCAGTTTAAACAATGATAAACCAAATGGAACAATGGTCCCAACAGTAGAGGTTTGTTTAGGAACATACCCATGTTGGTTTAAGTGTGATGGTTTGATCATTTGAGTGGTGGAGGAAGGGAACAGATTCATTTGACAACTGCTATCAAGTATATTTGTCAGTACACTACTTTTCACTGCTCTACAGTCTGACCACACTTACACTCTACCTGGGGCATGGGGCTGCTACAGCACACCAACAGCTGTTGATATCAATAGAGATATTGTACCTTTATTTTAGCTGTACACATCAGACCTGTTTCTATACCAATTTCTTTACCTGTGGACCCTGTACAGATGAACTGTGTGCACATTACATTGCTGTTTCTACACATATTTCAGATTCACATATTAGTGCAGGCCCTGGAATGTGTGTTGTGCCTTTCATATACATCTACTCTAACAGTCTGTGTGTGCAGGTTTCTTGGCAACTGGGAAATCTATCCATGACAGCGTGACACTTGAGGGGCTTGTCTAGAACAGACTACAGGGTGTGGATGTCTAGCTTACATCTATTTGTAGGACTGGGGCTGATCAACACAGCAATTGTACACCTTTCATAGTTATATACATCATACTAATATTTCTATTCAGATGTCTTTACCTGTGTGCCCTATATGGAAAATGCATGTGTTGCAGTACATTACCTTTTCTATTCAGATTGCTGTTTACAACTGTAGAACCAGACTGAGATATTAGTGGTGGTCCCTGGATTCAAACTGTGGTGTGTGTGCAATATTGAACTATAAGCCTCATCCTTATCAGACTGAGCTACTGGGGAGGTGCTGTGTGCTGCTTGTGACATTTCTATCTAGTACATATTTTTGTGCACAGTACTTTTACTATGACATGTTGCATTATTTGTTTCCCATTTTTAGTATAAATTATACATACACAACAGACATTGGTGTCACTGTTTCTGAAACGTGCACATTAGCTGGATTGCACATTTGACTGTTTTATAACTACATACTGCAATTTAGATTCCTGAGTACGCAGTGTATGTTTTAAGTCTTCTGCATCTGTTAGCCTTATACATTTTTCAGTACATTCACAGCTATATACAGCTGAAATTGAAAGGTTAACACAAGACAATGCTGGCAGACAAACAAGTAAAACACATTCTAATGGAAATATGTACTGATGCTTTTTTCAGTTATTTGACATGCCCATTCTAAAGTATGCAGACAAGCAGTGTTAACTCAGTTCACCTTGGTTAATGCATTCTGCAGGATATACACATTTCTATTTTTCAGGTACAAGTGAGATGACACACACCAGTGTTTGGGATCACCGTTATTAGTTTTGACATACATATTTGTGTACAACTCAGACATCCACAATTACTTTTCCTGCATGATCTGCACAGGGGAATGCTTTTCATTTCTAACTGTTACAGTAGCCCTGACATCACACTTTCTTGGCAGGTTCACTCAGACACACTCATACATATTCTAATATTCCTCTCATGCATATTGTACCTTGTTTGCTACTGACATCTGTATTTCACAATAGCTGGGAATACTCCATTGTAATGCTGGCAGCCTGACACAGGCATTTATTCCTGACTTGTACAGCACAATTATATATACAGGCAGTACTGCCATTACTATAATTTTGATTTCTTGCTAATATTAGGCGGTACTTCCACGGTGGTGCAGCGGTAGTGTTGTTGCCTCACAGCAAGAGGGTCTCCCGTTCGATTTTCGGTTGGAGTGCATGGAGTGCCTTCTGTGTGGAGTCTGCATGTCCTCCCTGCGGTTGGGTGGGCATTCGAAAGACATGTGTAAATGGCCGTGCCTTCATTGAAGGTTGAACATCGAGCTGGCACCTCGGCGTTCGTGAAAATCTACAGCCAATCATTAGCGTACCGGAGTTCCGCTGTGGCGACCCCTAACCGGGAAAAGCCGAAAGACAATAACAACAACTGCTAATATTAGGGGATATTCTGTACTCACCATACTGCCGACACAGCCAGGCCAGGCACTGGGCATGAGCTTCAACATTCTTGGACCTCTCTGCAGCAGCTATATGGGGAGACATTACACATTAATCACACCTGCACAGTCACAAGTTAAGCTTTATCCATACTTAGAGATACATAAGACTGCATACTTACAGACAGGTGGGACATCCTGTGCTCGGGCTTCTTGGATCCACTGGTCCAAGAGTGCACCCCTCCTCCACTTCAGGTCACTATGGTGGTGATGTACCTGCTCACCAGTCCAGGGTATGCCAGTGGCACTGGTGAGATCACATGCAAGCTGGTCCCAGGCCTCCACTTTGTACTGTGAGCCCTGGTACTGGCCCTGCAGCAGCCTGTCATCATAGTTTTTTACTAGGAGCCCAACCATGACCCTGGACTCCTGGATGCCCCAATGTTGCACTCAGAAGTGAACACCTTCACCAACACCAGATAGTTTGATCCTGCTGTGAGCAATCCCAAATGGTTATGGCTGTATTCCTGCCTGTGCAGTTTAAATAGGGCAGTTTTCCCAGACTATTTCTTGATTGGCCTGTTTTAATATGCTGAACTATGCTTAGCTCTGCGCAAACCTGCATAACAATGCTTAAACCAGGTAAGCACAACTGAAAGCAGGTAAACAATGCTTACACTAGCAAACACACACACACACATACACACACAAACACACACACAAATTAAAGTTGATTTTAAATCTTTTAGAAACAGATTTTACACACACACACACACACACACACACACACACACACACACACACAGATGCTTGTACACACATGCACTCACATACACATTAAAGCTGATTTTAAATCTTTTAGAGACACTTTTTCACACACACACACACACACACACACACACACACACACACACACACACACACACACACATTCACACACACACAGACCACAGATGGCAAACACATTTACAGATAACTTTGAGGCTTGAGAATGTACCTACAACATATCTTTGGGATATCGGAGGAAACTTGTGCAGTTGATGAAAGCCACATGAGCACATTGTACAAATGCAGATTCTGTACAGAAGGCCCCTCATCTGAAAACCAAACTGAAGAATGAAGAGCTTACGGCAACAGTGCTAACTACTGTGTCACTATACTATCCTACATCTTGAACAGATCTGTGGCAAGTTTTAACATATTCATAATATTTTGCAACAGGTTATAAGTTATTCCTACAAATGTCCATAGGAATGGCTAGGACATTCTTTATTATTTGGAATTCTCTAACTTTGAATTGTACAATAATTGCTAATATCCTTTCAGAGAAATATTATAACAAAGCAGTGCTTCTGTTAATTTCAGAGTTATGCATATTTGCATGATTGCTTTATACCAGCTACACAATAAATATACATTATAGTCATAGATAGAATATGGTTATCTAATGAATGCATTAAATGTTGTAGCAACAAGCTGAATCCCACAGAGTTGCTTAAGTGCAAATTTTTGCTCTTAACATGTTGTCTCCATGTAGTCCGTAAACAGCTGATTTACTTATTTCTACAGTCATAACTGAAAAATAACCGTAAATGAACAGAACTTTGTGTGTGTGTGTGTGTGTGTGTGTGTGTGTGTGTGTGTGTGTGTGTGTGTGTGTGTGTGTGTGTGTGTGTGTGTGTGTGTGTGTGTGTGTGTGTGTGTGTGTGTGTGTGTGTGTGTGTGTGTGTGTGTGTGTGTGTGTGTGTTTACAATCATCTGTCTCTAAAAGATTTAAATCAACCTCCATACATACTATGAAAGGATTTTTTTGTTATTTCCAACTTAAAATAACTGAATAGGAAAGTTGTATAAGAACATAATGCAATTAGAGTTGGAAATTGTGCAATTGTAAATAAGTATTCAGAAAATGCAAATAACATTAGTAGTGGGGGAGTGTGATGACTAAATACTGCATCATATTAACACAGAGCTGTCTCAGGAGCAATCAAGTAGAAAATGTCATTAATAATCAGCTGCAATGAACTGAAATCCCACATAAATAAAATTGCTAGCAGATACTGCTGTACTTCAAACTGGACTCTGAGAAAATCAGACTGACAACCTGAAAGTGGGCAGATATGACTGCTGTTAAAATTGCATACATAAGTATCTTTAAAATGTCTGATAATTGCAATTATAAAATTCATCAGTGTTCATTAAAGTATTTCATAAAATGCAAGGCATAATTGTAAGTGTCCTTCTTGCAGTTATTTATTCATTTTAATGCAGGCTTTCACTCTAATGAGTTACACAAGAAGATGTTACAGACACTTAAACTGCACTTTTGTCTAGACTGAAAAAAGTGCTTCTGCTCCTTGTTTTCTTACAGTTTGAGTTGAAAACATGCTTGATCCTAAAATTATAACTAAACAAAGGGCGATATTAACATTTGCAAATGTGACTATGGAAAGACCTACGGTCAACTTGAAGTTTAATAAAGGAAGCCTCCCAAAACAATATACTTCTGGAATTAAATACACAGAAAAAAAATGTAAATTCAACACTCTTGACATAAATGGCAAGGAGATTCAAAGTCATCAGCTCTTCATTCAAGAAACTGCATGTTTAATGGGCTACATTTCTATCCTAATAGCATTTATTTCGAGAGAATATCATAGGAGTCTTCATTTCTATACTCTGTACTATGCAGCATTTGTAATTTATTTATTTATTTATTTATTTGTTAAGATTTGTTTACCAGGACGGTTAGAATGGTCAGCAAAGTAACCCTGTTTCAGCAGAGGCACAGGGAGAAAAATCAATGTGAAAAAGAGAGGGTACACAAAAGATAAAAAGTTACAATAGTTTTCAGGTATGATAGCATAATAATTCAAAATAAATTTATAATGAATTAGTAGCAATGTGGGAGTTAATCTTACAGATTTACAATAAATTGTATTTATGGTCACAAATTGCATAGACAAAGCAGACTCCATCACACTCCTATGCAGTTGCATAGCAGTATCAGAGCACAGCAGTGACAGTAGTTGTAATCCTGCATAGAGCGCAGGCTGAGATAGCAGTAAAGGGGAGTTCCCAGGTGACAGTCAGATAGAGTGGAGCTGAGACTAGGTAAGGAAAGAAGAATCTAGGCCTAGAGGGTTAGGGTAAGTGGATGTGGGAAAGAGAAAGTAAGGGAAATCAAGTGAGAAAGATTCATGATAAAACAGACAAGAAATTAGAGATGGTGAGGAGAAAACAGGAGGAACAGAATAAAGTATGCAGGAGCATTTTGAGTGTGGAGTATCAGTAAGAATTAAAAATAGGAAAAAGGTGAAATAGATTGGGGAAAAGCTGAAACAGAATGGGGGAAAAGGCAAAATAAAATGGGGAAACACTGAAATAGAATGGGGGAAAAGCTGAAATAGAATGGGGGAAAGGTGAAATCGAATGCAGGAAGACCTGCTGTATGGCAGGTATAATAGTGTTATAAGTTTTCATATGTGTGAGGAGAGAAAAAAAGGACAAGTTGTGTAGAAAGTTAAAGACAGTGCAGGTTTAACCTGTTCAGGAATAAGAACAGAGCCACGTGTCCAGTAAGTGCTGTTGGAGTTTCAGGCTGAAAACATTGTTATTGTAGTTTTGTCGAAGTAGTAGGAGCAAGAAGTTCCATAGATTAGGAACACTAAAGGAGTAATCACTCAGAAGGAATTATTACACATCCCTAAACATTACACATCCAATCTATTTACATCTTCTCTCATGGGCAGTGGTTACATGGCCAGGATTCAGGAATGAGCCAGCTGCAAGAGGTAAGGCTGCAGTAAAAAGGCTGCTTTAATGAGATCACATGATCCAGTGATTCAGAGGCACATTAGCCACAATGAGGAACTGCTTCATTATCAGCTATTTAGCTATTCTGCATGTCTCTAAATAATTAAATGCTTACTGCAACCATTAACTAGTACTTTGTTGCAATAATCACTGCTGGCAGTCCATACATTGTGTTGGCACAAACATTCCCTCATTCACCCCCACCCCCCAACACACACACACACACACGCATACATCCCCATACCTCCATGCTTTTGTCTCTTGAACTGGTCTGTTCCTTCTCCTGGACTCATACAGTCAGTCAGTAATGCCAAATATGATAGTTTCATTTATTGTATTCTTCATTGGACAATCTGTCATACTTTTAAATGTTTAAATCATTTAAAGTAATATCTAAAAGTGTTCCAAATGTCTAGTCTTTCCCAATATTACAGCCACAACTCATAGGTTCATAGGTTCATAGGTTGGTACTAGGCTATCGACCTTAGGGCCTATACAAGCCTAGCCATAACAATTCCTTGGATATTTCTTGGATATTTCTTGCCACAATATTTACTTCCCTGGACCCCTGTCTAGCAGGCTGACTGATGTGATCCCCGGGTTGAATTTCCTATCTTCCATCCAATCGTCAAGGTTCCTTTTGAAGAGGGCCAAGGAGGCACTCTGCTTGACATGTATGGGCAGTCTATTCCAGAGTATGGGGAGTCTCTGGGTCAGGAATATATCCCTCCACAAAATTCATCCCCAAAATACTACAATCTGTTTACATCTTGTCATTTTGTTAAACATTTTCATACCCATATCAAATCACCTCTATATACCCTGTAAAGCAAAGAGTATAGTTTCAACCTTTTCAGTCTTTTCCTGATAACTGATATCCCATCTTGTCATAAATTCTCTAGTGAAAAATCTTTGTACCTTTACTAATTTATTTATTTTTAATTTAGAATATATATATATATATATATATATATATATATATATATATATATATATATATGGTACTTACGTATTATCGCAACCAGATTTTCGCGGTTGCGAAATTTGCATGCTGGAGTGAAACTGAGTGCGGGAAACCCAGTGAAATGTTATTTGACAGCCTTACTAAAGAAATGTAATTTTGGATTACATTCAGGAAGACAAACAAATGTGCAGTTCTTCTTCCGATTTTGTGTGCATTACACATGCATGCTTCAAACTGTCAGGGGTGCTGTGTTACTGACAAAAGGTATACTTTCACTGTAAGGAAGGAATGCTGAGAAGAAAAACACAGACACTCATGGAAATGCTTTCGGTAAACCACCTTTCTTTGTAAAACTTTGTAAACACGCTTTACAAAGAAAGAGTTTACTGAAAGCATTTCCATGACCATGAGTGTCTGTGTTTTTCATCTCAGCATTCCTTCCTTTTACACAAACCAGCAGCGAGTTGGTTTTGTGTTATTGGTGGCATCCTATAGTTCGGGGATGAAAACACTTACAGCGAAATGCAAGCAGCTTGCCTGCAAGTCTGTTGACATTTCCCATCACTTTTACAGTCAGTTTTTTCTGTTTCTTCGAAGTCCTGTGAATGACGGTCGACATAGAAATATGAATGAAAAAGTACAAGAAAGAAGTAAAACACATAAATTTGCTTTCACACTGGTTAGGTTATCTGGCTAATTTTAGGACACACTACGATTCAACGGTGTCTGTTGTACAACACGCGCTTGATGCCAGATGTCCGTTTTCAGTTGGTGGACAACATCCTTCTTGCCTTGCTTATTCCTGTATGTCTTTCACAAACCATTGAGAAAAAAAAACAATAATTGGGAGTTTGCACACCCCCATTTTACTTACACATAAACTGTTTTCTCGGAAACTATATGATTTACAGAAGGTTAAAAATCTGGTTGCGATAATACGTAAGTACCATATATATATATATATATATATATATATATATATATATATATAAAACACACTCCCATTCTCAATCTCATCGGTTTATTTATTGTCATTAGTACCTTCTCATCCCAATACACACCACTCTAAATATAGTGCCCATATAACCTGATTTCAAGACCTTGTTTATACAGCCAAAGAACAGCAAATTATTGACAACCAGTATTCCAAGGTCCTCATACTTATCACAGACTCCCTAAATCTTCCTATACATTCTGTACTGGTATCAGAACATTAGTTTTAGCAAATTTAAAATGAAAATCCATCACCTGAGCCCATTTGTAGTAGTGTAGAAGGGGTGTTTGATTAGAGAGGGTGCAAATCACATCAAATAAATTATAGAAAGATATAATTCTAATATTTATTTATTTGCATTATTTCTGTTTAGAAAACATTTAACATTTAAAACACAACACCATGCTTCCTGGCTGTTCCTAGCCTCCTTTAGACATCACTTACTTGTGCATTTGCTCATCTCTATGTTTTATGTAAGTGATGACCCTTAGGCATTACCCCAAATTTGGCTGATTGGGTGGCTGGGTGGAGGGGTGGGGTAAAGAAGACATTGCTAGGCTTTATCTTTGGCAGCCATAGCAAAAGATGACAAAGTATAAAATATGGCTTTCTTTCTGTCATTATAAACTTAGATGGATGAAGTCTGAAACCTATTTATCCATGTCATCATTTGATGACTTGAAATTGGTGGTGGGAGTGATCAGAAAAGTTTAAAATATTGCTGTTTGTTATAAACATAGAACTTTACTAGAATAAAGTGTTTTGGACTAATATGTATTCTGTGCAGCAAGGGTATGAGTTCTGAAACTCAAATGTTTGCCATTTAATGGCTTCCAAGTTGAAGGGGAGGATCATGCTAAGGACAAAGTTTTCAAATGTCATTTGCTGTTATAAACATAGAAAGTTTCTAATATGTTGTACACTAGTACTATGTGTTTCTAAAAGATAAAATCTGATGTCTGAAACCCTAATGTCTATCATACTTAGTGACAACTTGAAGTTGGTGGGAGGATCAGATCAAGGACAACATTTAAAATATTGCTGTTTTAGAAAGTTGCTAGAATAATCCCCTGGATTTACTAATCTGTTGTGCAGGACTAAACTAGTCCTGCACATAAGGGGAAGTTTAAGAGGAGGACGGCAGCGCGCCATGCATATTAATAAAGGTGCGCTGCCTGAGCTCCAAATCCTGCACTGAGCGTGGACGAGTGCAGGGGGCATGTCTGAGAGCAGAGCACTCAGAATAAACATGCCCCTGCAAAGTAGAACAGAAGAAAGTGTAAATAAATGAGCAAAACTGCTCATAGGTGTCCACATATCCCCACCAACAGTCCCCATGTGGTCAACAGCAACAGTACATTGAAATAAAATGAAGAAACCCTTGTATTTATTTTTTTTAAAACCGCAAGTACAGCTAACCATAGGTGCGTGGGTTTGCCCAACACTTAGCTACGGTTAAAGCAGCTGAAAAGGCTGAAGAGGATAACAAGGAATATATATGCAAATGAAGCAGCACAGCAATAGTGTAGCGGTTAGAGCATCTGCCTAACGAACAGGCATTCCTGGTTCGAGTCCCATTACAGCACGTATCACTTTTCATGTAAAATCTTTATATGAACATATTTTTACATCTTTTTGCCATATAACCTACATAATAACATTTAAATGTGAACTGGAGTACTGCATGAAATGCACAAGTGAAGTGTCAGTGTCATAATGAATAAGGCACTAGTAAGCAGGTTTAAGCACAAATAAGCAGTAGTAAGCATATATAAGCACTAGTAAGTGTGTTTAAGTGCGTTTGCATGGGGGTAAGCATTGCCTACACAGATTAAGCAAAGTAGAAGCTAACTGAGTGTAAGAAACTGTAACCGGAGGTTAGCAGTGCTTACCATCATGCAAACCCGCTCACAATGGCTTTAAAGTGCCTTAAACACTCTGGATCCAATGGCCCATGTTCTGACTAGCAACAAAATAAACTGCCTCTGCAAGGCTCAAACTCAGGACCCTGTACACTACAGTCACAGTAGTTAGCCACTAAACCAGTATAGCAATAGATTTGAATGAGGTATCAGCAAACTAATCCTCACCACAGGAAAATCAAACCAAACATGTGAACTGAATCTATTTACAGTGTGATATTGGATAACCTGCCACAGAACATAAATATGTGAACTGGAGTACTGCAGTAAGCATAGATTTGAGGTGTTATTGTAATAAAGTGTAGAAGTCCCCAGGTCCCCATACAGTGTATGTACACATGAATCACAGATACCAGACATGAAGAATAAATCATTATCAAATGGCAAATATAGTGCTAACGAACTATGAAGCAATGATAACCACAGCACAGCTCAAGTTTAGTAAGTGTAAGCAATGTATAGGGGAGCCAATTAAATCTGCCTAGTGGTATATCTCTTTAAGCAGTGCCAATCTCATGCAAGCAGGTCTGCCCATAGCTTAGCCTTTTCAAAACTGGTCAATCATGGGGAAGTGTGGGAAAATGGCCGTACTTAAACCCCATAGGCGGTAATACTTCTCATAACTGGTTGAAGCTTCCTACTGCAGGCAGAATGGCTGGTGAGGGTGAAGGCACTCGATTTAGAGTGCAGCGCTGGGGCATCCAGGAGTCAAAAATCATGGTATGGCTCCTGGTAAAAAAACATGATCAGAGACTACTGCAGGGCCAGTACCAGGGCTCGCAAGTATAAAACAGAGGCCTGGGACAGTCTCGCCCGTGACCTCACCAGTGCTACAGGTATCCCTCGGACTGGTGAGCAGGTCAGGCAGCACTATGCTGACCTGAAGCGGTGGGGGGGGGGATGTACTGAAACAGTGGATCTAGGAGTCTCGGTAGATGCCCAATGCCCCAGGACTGAGTAAGTACTCATTCTACTAAGTAGTAAATAATTGCCTAGCTTGTGTATACTATGGATAGGTATGGCTAAATATCACTGCATTTCTCTGACAGCTGCAGATGAGTAGGCTGTGAACCAGCAAGCCCATGATTCTAGGCTGCAAAGGCTGCGTCACGAGGCAGGTTAGTAATCAGTCTGCTTGCACTGTCATAACAAATAAATGTAAGAGCCTTAGAAAGTGTTGTACCAGTAGAAATAAATGTGTAATAGTCTGTGAATAAAGGTATAACCCCTGCAGTGCTTCTGGTTACTCTTCTCTCATATGTTGGCAATCTGTTCCATACTATAAGTAGTACTGTTGTATCTTAAGCAGTATCACCCACACCATGGTATGCAGATAAAATGGGCATGAAGTCCTGCATAACAATGTTGGAAGTGCCAAGAGGTCAGTCATATTATACAAGTTAGGGAGACTTAAATAGAAAACAGTTGAAAGCTTTACATTAATTTCCTGATAGCACAGTATACTGTGATGTTAGCTATAATATGTTGTCACACACAGCAGAGGTTTGAATCCTGGGAGTGCTACTAAGTTGTATGCATAATCATACCCCACAACTGTACAGATTTTGATACACTGTTCAGATAGAAAGCTGTATACATAATTACAACCAGCAACAGTACATAATTTGCTAGAATGTTCTAATTGTAAGTTGTATGCATATTCATACCCCACAACTGTTCCACTATGTCCAGCATGTCCAGATAATGGCCTATATCACCAGCGTGGTACCCTGTTCCCATGAAAATTCAGTGTGATGATCCAAGAAATATACGCAGCTGTCAATGACATATAACTGATAGGCAAATGTTTACATAGCCAGAGAATATATATGGAAACAAACCTGTCATTCTACCACCTCACCCAAAGTTTATGACAGCAATTCTCAACATAAGTTGCATTAACACCTGCAGCCTGTCACGCCTGTATGTAAGACACAGGTCACGTATATAATAATTTATAAACATACCAGTGTACAATATAAGGCCATTGTGTAGTGTAATAATACATGTAAGGGAAAGATGACTGCAGTGACTAAGAATGTTGTGAAAACTACAAGGATATATTAGTTGTTAATTGAAACCTCTCTCTCACCCCTACCATATGTGCATAATAACCCAATGACACTCCTCAACTGGTATGTGTACACTCCAAACGTTTGTTGGGACATATGCCCTAATGGTTTATAAATATTCAGATTTGTTTCTATGCATGTGCCATGTGAAAATACAACCATATTGGAGGCCTGTCGCCATCAATGAAACATGTATGCTCCTGTAATGGCCACTGTTGTTCCATATATGCATGTGTTCTGCTTGCTTTGCAACTGTGTTAAATCTGGTGTGTTGGGTTAATGGGAATACCTATGCATGCTGTTATAACTAATCCTGAATGCTGTTGATTGTTACTAACCCATATCTGTCATAAACTTGTGACAACACAGCTCGTATGGGAAGGCCGGTCCCAGCAGACCTTCCTGTCCCACTGCAGCTGGCCATGGCACCGGGCACCAGCACATCTGGGTCCCAGCCTGGGACCTCCTCCTCCGTGGACCCTGTGCCACCTTCGGGTGGAACCACTGCAGAGGATGGGGCTCACCCACCCCCTTCAGAGCAGGCACGGAGGGGAACCTGTCACCCATCAACAGGTCCGGGCCATGGTGCATAAGGAGCTCGATCTGGAGTATCGAGAGTGGCTATGCCAGCTTGAGGGCCAAGTGGCACTATTAGAGGGTGAGCCTGCCCATCCTACACAGCCCCCACCACAGCCACCTTCGGGGCCATGAAGGTGCAGTGGTAACTGCCCATGAGTGGGGACCTCAGTTTCACTGTTTGCAGTTAGGGGCTCATGGGCTTGCGACTTTCAAACACCCCTTCCTGTCCAAGGTGTGTACCCCCCACATGTGTCATATACCGGCCCTGTATGCATCTTGTGTGTCTTTTCTTTTAACCTACCCAATCTACCTCCCCAAATATACCTACTACCCCTCCCCAACATCCCACTCTCACCTGAAAAAAAAGGTCAATCTGTTACCACAAAAAAATCTCGCCCCATACATAGCTGTCCATTTTGCACATGTCCACTAGATACATGTAATCTGGTCTAATTGGCATCACAATGAATATATGTTGTTCTCACCCCTCTCCCAGGGGTTTGAGGGTCCAAATGTACCTGCAAATATAGTGTATATGCACAGCTATTGCTGTAAAAGAAATGGGCAGCTATGGGCCTTTCTAATACCCTTCTGCACATGCCTAGCTATTTTCCCTACTGTCTTTCCCTCTTTGTGCCCCATTTTTCACCACTTTCCTATCAACCCCTTTTTCTTTTCTTTTAAAGCAATTAGCACAGGGGTAAGTGGCAGTAAGCACTGTTAAGCAACGGTAAGTGGGTTTGCGTGGGTTTGCGCCGGGGTAAGCTATGCCTACACAGGTTGAGAAATTTGAAGCTGACTGTAAGAAAACATAAGCAGAGGTTGGCAGTTCTTACCATCACGCTAACCTGCGCAAACCCACTTACAACTGCTGAAAACTGCCATAATCACTCTGTATCCAACGTCCCTTCTTCTGCCCAGCAACAAAATAAACTGACTCTCCAAGGCTCAAACCCAGGACCCTGCACTCCATACACAAAATGACTTACCTCTAAACCATGGCAGATATACATAACCTAAAGTTTTCACAAACATATCATGCAGCACAATCAGTCAGTAGTACAGGAAATATATTATTATCACACCACACAACCTGTTAATGCAAGAAGTCTGGACAAAGTATGCCACACTGTGGGTACAAATAGGGATATATATCAACTAATGCTCTGATACACTTAAAATGTTGCTAGTTACACAGTTATATGTATTAGAACACATATGTAGAAGGAGATGAACTCAGAAACACAAAAGTGTTGCCACTAGTTACTGACTTCAATGCTGCGCTCATCCATGACAATTGCCTAGTGAATGAGAAACAGGCCAAAATATGAGCCGAATATGCATGGATATATGAACAGATATATGTCTGTAAATGTAGACAGATAGACAGCTATATGTAGATCTATATATATGTATATATTAATATATGACACACAAATAATCATATAGCATCAATTGTATATAGATACATACATATGTTCATATGTATGCTTATGTATATATATATATATATATATATATATATATATATATATATATATATATATATATGTATATATCTACAGATACATATATACAGATATAGCCATATGAGATATATATAGGTACATACACATATACACACACACAAAAGGAATCAGTAGCCATACATATGTAGAAGTAGTGTGGAAGTACTGGGTGCAAAGTATATCCCTCAGCCACAAGCCCTTTAACTGGCACCTGTGAAATGTGTAGTGTGGCAACCATTCCCACAAATGAGAATACTGACATTAAACATATACCCACCCACAATTCAAAGGACATGACACGACACACAGGTATGCATACACAGATGACCTTTATTCGTGTACTATACAATAATGTATGCTAGTACTCACACCATATAAGGTTTGAAATATGTAATCAGTCATGAATGCAAGGCCCACACAAAACAGTAGATGTAAGCAATGTGTGTATATATATATATATATATATATATATATATATATATATATACCATGCTATGCTGTCCAGGCCAAGGCCTTCAATTAGTACAAGAGTAGAAACAGGATTTGCCTTCAGGATACGGAACAATCAACAATTATAGATGTAGTTCAGCAGCCTCCAATTACACCCTGTAGTCAAGCCCTAGGGGGAAAAGTAGCACTTGTGTTAATGTCAAAGTATCTTGTACATAACATTGCTTAACCTAACATCTCATTATCACACTGAATGACCCTCGTCTTAACAGTTATATCCCTGAAAAGGTGCCATAGCCTAGGTTAATGGCATAAACCCCCATAAAAGGCTGTACAAGGGCAAGAAACACTGTGTACCACACACTTACCTCTGGAATGTACAAGGGCACAAATGTGTTCTCTAGCTGTTGCCACCATATATATGGACTTGGTCCAACAGTTGGTGTGAGAGTCCATGACATGACTGGAATGATAGCAGTAATGCAAGTGGTAACTAATGATAGGCCATTACCTAACAACCCTTCCTGTATCACAACAGGACATGGACTGGCATATATGTGGAGGACAGAGGCAGGAACATAGGGCCATATTTGCATTATTGCTGTTACACACACTGGAAATTGCTGGTGTTACAGGATTCATTGCAGCATGCCCTTATGCAGGGATATGACATTGAAATACAAATGGATGTAGCCATGTACTGATAGCACTCAACTGACAGAATTCCACAGATATATCTGGGACAATACCTGTGTGGTGCACAGACAAAACCTAACAGCCAATCCCCCTGGTATCATACGGATAGGCCCACAGTTGACAGCTATGCAGACAGACAACATTCCATGAAAAAGTACCATGTACACAGAAACCCAGTAAAAACAACAAGATACATTGCACACAACAACACTACTCACGCTGTCTGCAGGTCTGGAAGCTTACCCAAATGTGGATTTGACCTGTGTCTGCAGGTTCTGCTGTAAGAGATATTGCTACCTGCTGTAAGTAACACTGATGTCCACACACAGGAAGGATGTCATCCATACTGTAAAGGTGAAGGGACAATGCCCACAGAAGGCAGTAATCTATAGTACATGGTTGACATGACTGTGGTTATCTGAAGTACTACACAGCAGGCTGGATGCAATTAGCAACTGGTGGACACTGAATGGTGCAGATGCCACCACCTGATCATGTGCAATACCAACAAAAGCATGCTGGAATCTATTCAAGCCAGCTCAATCATTCTACTGGAGAGACTGAGAGAGAGATCGAGAGAGAGAGAGGGAAAAAAATAGCATTTTCAAGAAAGGTCACAAAGCTCAGGGTTGTGTTACAGTGGAAACAACATAACAAGTATGTAAAACATATATGCATTTATTGGCATGTAGTATATGACATAGAATAATAGGATGTATACTGTGAAAGGATGTACATGTGCCATCAGTACTTGTTCCTGTAATGATGTTCTGCACAACAACTGCACTGGACAGTAGTGTCAGTCCCTGTGGGCAGTGGGACATACCTGTCAAATGTGCAGACCAGCAGTGAATGGCAAAGATGTGACCCATGATATCTGTGTTCTGTAAATTACTGTGGCCAATGGCTGGTGGGGGTATTAATACTGCCATGATAGACATATGAGTGAGAGACCACGCCACCTGCAGGACAATCATGTTAAAGTGTAACATAGCATGCCCAACTGCCATAGCAGTAAAATATGCTTATCTAAAGTCTGTCACCATATATACCCCCCTAATGGTAGTCTGTGTTCACGTGACACCTGTCTGTGTTGCAGCAAGGCAGAAAAGTTCAGTTGTGAAGTAAAGAGGGTACATGAGTGTGATCCAGATGTTCGTATGCTCCCCACATACAGATACATATATATGTGATACATATTCACAGCTGTGTATGTTTACAGAACCTTGGATATTTATACATTTATATAGGTATATAAACAACACAAAGTGATATCTACACATATATGCACATATGTATGTATGTATATATATATATATATATATATATATATATTATATATATGTGTGTGTTTGTGTGTGTGTGTGTGTGTGTGTGTGTGTGTGTGTCTACATATATATATATATATATATATATATATATATATATATATATATATATATATATATGTCAATACATATCCCCTGCCATGACATGTGTGAGAGAACATCACACATCAATACACAACATACCTACACACCAGTACATGGCTGCAAGATGGAGTGTGGAGTGTGGTGTGTAACCCATGTTGGGAACACATCGCAATTGTATGAGAAGGTGGGATATATATGTTGGTGAAGGGTATTAGGCACATATTTGTAGGTCTGGTTGGGTGACAAACAAGACAGCATACAGGGCTGCTATATGACACACGTGGTGGTTAAACACTGTGGACCAGTAGTTACATTTGGAATGTGGAGGCCATTGAGCCCCCACATGGGAACAAAGGGAACATGGTGCCCACCCATGGACAGTCATGACAGCATCTACATGGACATAAAGGTGCCTGGGCTGTGTGCTGGGCAGGAGGGACATGCATGTCAAACCTTGTGTATGTGGACTGCATGCCTCCAGGTGATATAGCACATACCCCATATCTCTGTGCAGCTGCCTATGCACAAGACCCTCGACCTTACTGGGTGACAGACATATGTCTGTGTGTGCTCCATGGGGGGACACCATCCCCTGAGGTGGTTCCAAATGAAGGTAGTGATGGAACAGTAGATAATGAGGTTCCATGTTGGGTCATGGATGTGATGTGGACTGGTAACATGTGCACATTAGGTTGGAGTGGTGTTCCTGCTAGCAAATAACCCCTACACATACTGGTGTGTAACTGTCATGTAACATATGTGGGCTGTAATAGTCCACACAATCCCAGAACATGTCCAACAGCATGCATAGATATCCCCAATATCACAGAATGGCAAATGTGTAGCAATCACATAGCAGGCCAACCACATGCATATGTGGAAACATAGTGGCAGTGACAATGGCATGCAGGTGAAATACCCTGTAACAGCCCAGCAACTCTAGTGTCCCCACAGGGAGCATGTCTATAAACACATAGCAGAAAGTGTTGTACAATACAATATATGACCCAATGGTACATATACCAGACACATACCACTAGTGTTGTGTGAACATTATGTTGGAGCTGATGTGGTGGTGGGAGACTGATATGTGTATTGTATTATGGTAAACCTGACATATGAGTTGCTCAGACATATTTCCATCATTATGTCTTTCAGGGAATATGGCGCACCTGAGGAATCCAGCATACAGTGCCACTAGCGTCATCCACAACTACCAGCTGTTGTTCTCATGGACAAGCCAGGACCAGCAGGAGAGAACAGCCATGTGGAATGATGTGGTCTGCAGGGTGAATGAAGTGGGGATGCACAGCCGTACATATGACAGGTCCGCCATCATTGTAGTGACCTGCTCCCACAAGTACATCACCGTGCCGCTGCCATGCGGGGTGACCACCTTGCAAAGGGGGTGCCATAACATCCATCCCCCCTCACCAGAGTGGAGGAGCTGATCATGAGCCTGGTAGCACCTGCCCACCCACAACAGCTACAGAATTATACAGTCATGGAGGTGGGTGCTACACACACACCAGACATGGAGCATGCAGGTAAGGATCCAGGGCATATCAGTAGACTACTGTAGTGTATGCATCTGTACAGGTAGATCATGCATATGTGAGATTTGGGGTCTGCTGCTGTGTAGTACTGATAAGCAGTAATGCATAATCTGTAGTACTGTGGACTTCAGCTGTTGTACCATAATATTGCAGCCACCCTGTAGCAATGCCACAGCTGTGACCACTGACATCAACTCTATCCCATCTCAGTGTAGGTACCTCTGGGATACCAGCAAGGCAGCTGCCAGATGCTGGTGAGTATGGTTTAAGGTTATGCTTGGCAATTCACTGTGCATGTCATAGCTAAGGTGTAGGCCATGTACACATCTAACACACCTACCTATAATGCATGCTGTACATGTGCACTGACAGAGCACACCCCTCACTAACATGATTACCAGCCTCAAACACATGCAAAACACAGTCCATCTCAGGCAACTGAGGCTCCAGTGCACATTGCCCAGGCACAGCTGACATCTGCCCAACATATACAGCTATGTCATACACAGAGCAGTTGAACATGCTACACATAAAGACATCCCACTCCCTCTGCAAACACTAGCTCCAGGGTCCTAAACCTCATCAATACATTACACAGAACATACTGGAGGGATAGGGCCTTGTCCTGGGGAGTCTCCTCACTCTGGAACGGACTACCCATACATGTCAGGCAATGATACTCATTGGCCCTCTTTATAGAAACACTTGACAATTGGATGGGAAATGGGGAATTTACCTTGAGTAGTATGTCTGTACCATAGCCTGACAGGGGCACAGGGGAATAACATTAGTGGGTGGTGCATGGCTGGGAACTCCTGTGGCTAGGCTTATGTAGGCCCCAGGACCAATAGACCAGTACTCACCTATGAACCTATGTGTACTACAGACATCAGCCAGGGCTCAATCATGGTCAATAATAGTCTCTACACTCACCATAGGTACAGTACATTGTGTCTGTGGTTGATCTAATGGTAGTCTATCACTCATACGTGCACCACTGATGATGACATCTGTGAATACACATCAAGCATTCACTAAACATGTGTCCACATGTGATCCAGAAATACACAAAGGCTGTGAGCAGCAGCAGAAACACAACTGACACACAGATACACATCCTGCAATGGTGTGTACACCTGTGAAGTATGGTGCATAGTACATGCCAGGGTGGTGAAGAGATGCACAGCAATGCTGTGGACATGGGTGCATTTTGTTCCAGGGGGAAGGCCATCACCTGCTAACAGAAGCCATGCATCACAGCCATGTATAATGTTGGTAATGAGGATTGACTACAGTTGCACTGCATGCTGTTGAGTACCTCATGTCCTGCATGCTGACATGTGTGTAATTACAGGTTTGTGTGTGATACTGTACTGCACCATCATCTGTTATTGTGTGTGTTATGGGGGTGTGGGAGTTGTCTGTAGGTGCTGTCTGGTGGAGTGTATAGGTTGCCATGTATGCCGACTGCATGTGTGTATGTCTGTGTGTCTGGCCATGTCTGCACACGTGTGTGTGTGTGTGTGTGTGTGTGTGTGTGTGTGTGTGTGTGTGTGTGTGTGTTTGTGTATGTACTGTTTAGCGGTGATGTATGGGTCTTACAGTCTGTTCCCTGTTTTCCCCTCACAGGTGGCGAGGTGGGGCTGGGTCCCCCCACAGGGAATCTGATGTCACTGATACAGACAGTGACCATGAGGATAGGTGTACTGAGGCACAGGAAGGGTTGTCAGAGGCTGCTGCTGGGCCACCAATTGACAACCCCATATATCCACCCCATCCATGCACGCAGTCACACGGCCTCTACATACCTCATCACCATTGGCCTTAGCTGAGGGACACTCTATGGCTGGCATTGGCCAGGACAGTGTGGTATCTATGGCATGTGTGTCAGGACACAGCAGCCATAGCCACATGTCTGGCAGGGTATCACATAGGCAGATGTTCAGGGGTGCTCGTCGGACCATTGCTGTTCATCATGCCCCTGGCAGATGTGCCACATCTATTTCAACCACACACATGATCCAGACTGTCATGTAGGCACAGACATGAATGGAACAGTACACCAGGCAAGGTCTAAGGGTGTAGAGGGCTCATCACACCTCTGTAACTGACAGCATCCATGACCTAGCAGGTGGCATCCGTAATTACTCCGAGGTCATGGATAGACTGTAAGGTGAGACATTGGATCTCATCCACAATGTCATTTCCATGCTTCAGGACAGGGCGGGATGGTTGTGACAGCCACATGGACATATGCCAGCAACACCAGCAGTTGGAGGTCACTGTGGATGTCCATCCAGTCACAGCCTCTCCCATAGTGGCAGTACCAGCCCCAGCACTGTGGGGGGGTGCTGTCCACAGACCGTCATAACAGACCATGTGCACATGGCCTTGGCCAGTCCCAGGAGGAACCTGGATCCAGTGGACATCTGTCAAACTTGAGGGACAGTACTCGATTTGGCTTTGTACCTGATACTGCCTGTAGCACCCCTGCCAGGCACAGGTCCCGTGTCCATGGTCAGAGATGGTGAACTGCAAAACCTGCCAGGTAGAGTCTGCAGCTGTCTCGCAATTCCCTGTGTAGGGCAGCCACATGGAGGAACTGTGTGCATGCAGACACACACACATAAACAACAAACCTAGGGCAAGTACATATCTGCACACACAACATCACCAGTATCCCATAGCAGTACTCAGCCCCCTCACACACATGTTGTAAATTGTATTGCTCAGCCTAGGCCTCTGGCAAACCAACAACACACCCTGTGCATATGATGATACCTGTGCCACTCCCTGACATCTGTAACATTGATGCAGGGGCAGGCTAACATAGTGCTGATGCACAGGGTGACTCTACAACAGTGTAGCAATGGAATGATGTGTAGCATGTTGCCAGCAGTAAAGTGAAATGCTAATATCTTGGAAGGTGTAGCTGTGCAGCCATGATGCATCATAGCTGTAATTAACAATGTTGTATTGTTGTCACCAGTATCTTTTCTGATTGTGTTGTCCATGTGCCACATGGCTGATGGGTGTAGTGGTGTCAGCAGGCCTTCTACAGTGGACACCAGTAAGTGTAGTGGGTGGTACACATGCCATGGCTGGGTACAACACACAGAGCATTTGGTATAGATGAAGTACAGGTACAAGACTGTACACATGGGAGTATGTCCCTGTGCAGGGAACACATCTGTTGTACATGTAATACCACCAAGACAGGATAGGCACAACCACACAGTGCTATATATGCAGTCTGCAATGTGGATGACATTGAACATGCTAACAGCAGGGTGTATGTCCCTCTCCCCACTCTACTGCAATCCTCATCTAAGTAACATGTGTGTGCCAATGCCGGTGGCATAGCCCTACCCTTAGGAGAGTGTGAGGTGATCAACTACTGTGAATGGTGTAAACAACAACTAAAAACCTTATTACATACACTGTACAGTATTACAGACAGCTACGTGGGGGGATAGATGCAACAGTAACTGCAATAATGGCAATTATGCCCGCAACAGCCACACCCAGTGAGTTATAGCAACCCCAGTAGTGCTGCACACCTCTACAGTGTGGAGGAGGGCATTAACACATCTATGACCTGTGAAGGACTGTATGTCCACGGGATGGCACCTGTAGAATGTTGGCATATGCCAAGCAGTGCTGGTGGAAACATATTCTGTGAACAGAAGTAGATCCCTTAACAACTATACACATTCCTACATGTGGGATGGTGTACAAAAGCCTGCTATGATCTACATAGGCATTGTGCACCTCCTAGCCCTCATCTACACCTGTCATGATTGGGTAAAGGAGGTATACCAGGTTCAGGTTGTATTGTCTGCCTTTGACAAGTCCAACATTGGAGGAGTCCCATGTGTTAAGATTACCAGTGACATTGGCCATGGGTTCATTGTTTATATCTTCCATGTCCCTGCAAACCAGGGTCATCAGGCTACTGGGTGGTAGTCCCCAGCTGACATGGTGGATTTGTGGTCGTCCTTCCCAACATTGGTGAATCCATTGTCAAGTGTAGGCCTATTGGATCTTATGAGGGATCCCAGCTACTTACTGCTCCTGCCCAGGGGGTTGCCCAAAGCATGACATGTCACTTGACCGTACTGCATGATATGTTAGTAATGCCAGCCTGACATCCTACAGGTGGGATGGAGTACTGTTAACATGTACTGCCCTTGTCGTGTAGGGTCCTGCTTATGGGATCTGCTAAGGTTGGTATTGTATTGCAGGCCAGACATGTTTGGCTTGTGGGGGAATACCTATCCATGCCAGATGTATGTTGTTTGGGTCTCTCAAACCCATCAATGGTGCTTGTGGACATATATGTTGTGGTTATGTTCCCAGTTCCATCTAGAGATGTATGTCCATATATACCTATATTGATATATATATATATGTGTTCAACTTTGACAGGGAGACAATCATTTCTTCGAACGGCCCTTACTGTAAACCGAAAGGACAAACCCGTCATTTCTTACTGCACCACAGTTCAAAACACAGCATTTCTAAAGACACCTTTGCTGATTCTCGAACTGCAAGTTGGAATACATATCATAATGCCAGAGGGCATGCCCCCCTGCACTCCCCCCATCTGGGGGGCTGGGCCCCCCACAACCCCCCTGCCATCTGCAACCAAATTGTCTAATCTGCAATGAGCGAATGCATAGTGACATTCATTAATTGCACATTCAATGCATGTATTGCAAGATTGTGCAATGTTGAGAGCATACTTTTGGCCTTCCAGCTTTCAGAGACATGGATTTCTCCCTTTGAAAGGTGAGCCATATATATGCTGACATATATGCATTCCTATTGCTGTATATATGTGGACATGTGGATGTATACATATATATATCTATGGATGTATGTGTATCTATGTATATATGTATTTATTGGCTTATTTTATATATATATATATATATATATATATATATATTTCTATACCTATATCTAGATATTTAGATATGTTATATCCATTTAAAGATGAATATATATATATATATATATATATATATATATATATATATATATATATACACAAATACATCTACATGGCAAAATACATTCCCTGTAGTGTTGTATACCTGGACTGGATGATATGTATGTGAAAACATCATGATTACACATACCTGCCATGACTTAGAGGTAAATCACTTTGTGTATGGTGCGCAGGGTCCTGGCTTCGAGCTTTGCAGGAGCTGTTTATTTTGTTGCTGGGCAGAACACAGTCCATTGGATACAGAGTGAGTAAGGCACTTTAAAGCAGTTGTAAGCGGGTTTGCGCTGGTCTGCGCAAAGGTAAGCACTGCTAACCTCCAGTTACATTTTCATACACTCAGCTTCTAAATTGCTTAACCTATGTAAGCAGTGCTTAGCTCTGTGCAAACCCACGCAAACCTGCTTACAACTGCTTTAAGCTACCTTAATCACTCTGTATTCAATGGGCTGTGTTCTGCGCAGTAACAAAATAAACAGCTCTTGCAAGTCTCAAACCAAGGACCCTGCACACCCGAAACAAAGTGATGTACCACTAAGCCATGACAGACACACAGATATTCAATGTTTCAGAAACATATCAGCTAGTCCTGTCATGCAACAGTACAGAGAATGTATACCAACATCTAGATGTCTGAGTGTGTAACTATATTGCAACCTTAACAGATACAACCTATCCATATATGTATACATATACAGATATATAAATATATATATGTTGTTTTACTAACTCTATATACATATATATCACTATCTATGCACATATAGTTCTATATCTGTTAGCAGATAAATATATCTATATAGGTATATATGGCCATACATCTGTAGATAGCAATTGCAGATTAACAAATACACCTATGTCCACATGCACCGTTAATGAGGTTGAGAGGCCCCACACACTATACGTCTTGTACGAATAGGCATCCCCTCACAGTCAAACACATGCGCCCTGCAATACACTACCAAGTGCAGTCTGCCTTCCATAGGCATGTAATATGTGGAAGCCATCAACATCCCCAGGATACAGATACACAAACACAAATATGCAGATACAGATATATATATATATATATATATATATATATATATATATATATATATATATATATATACATGTGACTACACGTACACACACAGATATATCAGATATATGTACAGTGAGATACATATGTAGGAGGTGCACATGATATGGAATAGCCGCTATGCCTACAGTTAACACCTGAACAACTGAACACTGTATGGGCAACACATACTAATGTCAAGCATTACCTGCAACATATACCCATAGAAAGGTCATAGGAAAGACACCACACACAGGTTTTCAGAAATGGGAATCCTTTAATTGTGTACTGTAACAGTTCTATATGCCATATCATATACCTGTTCAAATACCTGACAACCATATAAATGGAGTACTGCAACTGTGAAACAGTTACACTAATACAGTAGTTTGGAAAGGTTCACAACTGTTGCTGTCCAGGCCAAGCCCTTCAGAATGTACAATAGTGCAGACAGACTGGACCACGTGTACCACACAATCAACAGTATGTACTGCAGGTGTGTAGTTCAGCAGCCTCTATTTACACGCTGTACAAACTCTGTAGGAGGTAAAGATGTTTTGTGATCAAATGGGTTGTACCCAGTACATAACAATGCATAATGCACAGAACAGTCTGTATGGCAGGAGGCAGTAGGCTTGCATTACCCCAAGTCATGTAAGTAATGTCAATATAGGTGGAGTATACGGTACTGTATATTCACGTACCTTGTGGCATCTCTGCCCTGATACCCACACATTTTGTAATAGCCTAAGACATTTATGGTGCTCCCCTTCTAGACTGAATAATACAAGCCCATATACCACTGTTACATACACTGGCCTCTGCAGTGCATAAGGGCACACATGTGTTGTGTAGGTGACGCCCACACATATATGGCCCCAGCCCCACTGTATGTGTGGGGGATACAACAGCAGTGGACTAATGGCAGCAATGGCAGTGTGATATACTCACAGCCCACTACAGAACAACCCCCAACAGCATGACATATGTGCAAAGCTTGGTATGTAGATGGGGGACAGAGGCTGGAACACAGGCACATATGTGGAACTCTGTTGCCATACACTAAGCAAGGTGCTGGTGTTACAGGATAGTCTGTAACATACCCTTAGTCAGGGAATTGAGGTTATAAATAGACATAGATGTAGCCATGTACTGATAGCATGCAACACACACACACACTGTCAGTGTAATATCTGACACAGGACCTGTATGGTGAATGGACAACATATGATAGGCATACCTCTGCCCAGCAAGAGGTTAGACCCACAGTAGTGAGCTATGCAGACAGACTGCATTCCAAGATACACTAGTATGAACACACACACACCCTGTAACTCCAGTACTATGCAAAGCATTGCACAACTCTGCCCACAGTCAGTCTGTAGTTCCTGATCCTCCTACAAATATGTGGCCGCACTGAGTGTGCAGGTTCTCCTGTAAGAGGCATTGCTACCTGCTGCCTGTATCACTGATGCCCACACACAGGAAGGATGTCCATCACACAGGAAAAGTAAAGGGACCATGCCCACATGCTGTAGGGATTTATAGTGGGTGGTTGCCATGACAGTGGTAATTCAATGTATCACACGTTTAATATTATATATATATATATATATATATATATATATATATATATATATATATATATATATATATGGCTATCTGGATAAGTATATGTACATATATTTCCACCATATGTCCTGGACATGGAGTGTAGCCGTACACCAGCCCCTACAGTCCCAAAGTCATAGTGCAAGGGGATGACAGGTGTGTATAGCAGGTATATTACTAGACTGTTGCTACTGTCATTGGGATTGTCTTCACAGACATGGTGTGTGTGTGTGGATGCTGACATCTGCTTATAACATGTGTGCCATTAGCTACTGACAGACATCCTAAGGAAATCATTGTAAGGTACCGCTGCTAGCATGTAATGCGCCTGTGGAGTGCAGCAGAGATATTGGCCACTATATGTGGAACTTCGGACAAACCCTGTACAGTCCAGAGGTATACACATAATCCCTTAGTGCACCTCATGTGTACCAGGCCTGACAATATGTAGACAGCCACGTAGATGGGTATAACACATAACGACTGGTATACATTTGGCACCATAGTTGTTGGATGCACACATACCTGCCTGGCCTGACACATAATGACTGCTGGTACAGGGGTGCCATGGACACATACCGCCCACTAGATATTGACATACATCTGTACAGCATCCCACTGCTCTGTCTGACATACATGATGTTTAAGAGAGGCCCAGCAGCAGCACATCTGGCAAGTATCTGCACATAACATCCCACTGGTTAAGTACAATAAGCTGCTAGGCATGTAACAATGCACTGTGCAGGCTACAGGCAGACTGGCTCAACAATGGCCTACATCTCATATGGGGGAATGCACATGTACCTGCATATATAGCAGGCTCAACAGCCATATCACAGCACAGGGTAAGAAGCACCTGTGTGACAGTGCATAACCACAACCAATGTGAACACAGCCACAGTCACATATGGTAAGCTAGCATAATATTACAGTATATGGACTATCTGTTTTACACCATCCTCATATGTGCCACTCACAGAATGACTCTACATATACTGGGCTGCTACACAGTTTGGTATGATGGCTGTCTGTGGTATGAGACATGTGTGTGTATGGCCCTACAAACATGTATGGCAAAACGGTACCATACAGTGAGGCAGCATGTAACATCTGATAGAAGGGGAGCTAGAACAATGACATCTACCACAGTCTGTACACAGGCTGAAGTACATATTAACAATACACACACTGCTGACATTCACCATCACTACACAGACCTCAGTACTGTACAAACATCCACAGAATGTCCAGCTTATGTCATGAAATATAATCAGTACTGTACATGACATGTGTAGTAATCTGATATATCACTGGCTTGCTATCAGATATGGTGACAGTATTTATGGTGTGCAGCACATATGCACCACTTCATGCACGCCATATGTACAAATGTTGACAGAGGTGTGGCTGACAGCACATACACAGGGCCAGTATAGACATGTTGCTGTGATAACCTCATATATTTTCCATTGTAACAGGGTTTGTTGCGACATATGTCCTATGGGGGATATGAAGTCAGTAACTATAATGGCCTTCACCATCTACAGACTGCAATCCTCACACTACCTTCTGCATTCCACAGATTGATGCACTGTGGCTAACACATGAAAGCATAGACACAACAATGGCCTGTCTGCAGATGACCCTGCAGATGGGGATTCCTCATATACATGGAACTGACATGGGAGTTATTGCGACATGTACGACAGGCATATCCAGACAAACACTGTTAAACCAACATTACTCCAAATGCAGTATAGCAGCACTTACAGTCTGTAGTCAGGTCAGGCACATCCTCCGCCTGACAGTTGCCCTCTTTCCACAGTGTATGTTGTTAGAGGTAAATCTCCAATCCATCTGGGATGCTGTTTGCCAAACATCAGATCTAGTTTCTGCTCACAGTGACGGCAAAGGCCCAACACCACCATGATATTCCTAGGTATTGGAGTGTGTTTCCATGCAACTGGCTATGGGATAGTTACCACAGCTGTTCCACATGCAATCAGCTGAGGGAGGACTGCAATTTGTGCAGAGGCCATCAGCTGATCATGAGCATCACGTAAAATACATATGCTGCTCACTAAGCAAGGCAGGTGTGGGTCTCCACATCCACCAGAGAGGAAGTGGGGAGGCAGACAGAGGCAGATACATGTCAGGGAGGGGTGGGAGGGTAAAACTGAAGCATGTCTGTCTCACACACCTACCAGCACAGGGTATCAAACCCCCGACAACTATGTAGTGCTTTCACAGTTCGATTCAGTCATTGGGTGCACCACATGGGTTATCTGATGTGGAGAACTCAGAACATATATGTGAGGGTGAATGACATCGGCAACAGGGATACAGTAGATATATTGTAGGTGTCGTACACGTGACTGTCTGCTTGAACATGTGCCAGCATCAACATAGGCACACTCACGCAGGGACGCACACACATTGACACACTTGGCAGGGCCAGGACTGCAACTCATCAGTAGTGGGATTGCCACAACACATCAATGTGCAGGTATGACATGCACCACACTGGTCATACAGAGGCCGTATGGGCAAAGAGCATGAGGAGATGTCAGACATCAGACAGCATGCTTCAGTATGCTCTCGGGGTTGTAGTGGTGATGTGGTGACACACACACCCACACAACACACACACCTACGCACAGGGTGCCAGTTCTGACATGCATGGGTGCATGGGTGCATGTGGTGTGGTGATGTGTGTGCCAGCAGGCTGTACAAGGGTAGGCAATGGGTATACCTTGGCATCAACCCATATGAGAATGGTCTGCATTGTGGCTCACTGTAGTTACTGCATTTGCAGTGGGCACCACATGCCATGTGTCCACATGCATGTACAGTGACATGTAGAACTGCACCTCTGGTCCATGTTCACAGATTATCATCAGATGTGCCAGTCCTGCACCACCTGTGGATATGCAGTGTACTACCCACATATTGGTTGTTGCCTAGGCATGTGTGCATATGACACATGGTATGAGTGTGTGGTCTGGGTAATAGTGGGGTTGCTAATTTGGATTGATGTATGGGTATTGCTTTGCACCCCAGCCTCCCAGCTAATTTACATCTGTTATCCCTGCATGGTTGACATTGTGTTATATAGTAGGGTCACCGTAAAAGTAGTAAGCAAAACCCCCTCCAAATTGGCCACACTCACCTCTACACAGAATATGAGTTACACACATAAGCAGGTGTTGGTTGTTTATCGAAACTAGTTATTACATTTACACAGTATAATACACGCCGATGGACACATTGTATTTTATTTCCCTTGAGCCCATGCCTGACAACATGCCCTGTATGGACAGATGTCACTGACACCAGGGAATGCTGTTAGTATGTTCTCAATGTAGGTGCAGGGTAAACCTGCTGGCCATTATCAGTTCCCGCCACAGGTGCGCAAGACTGGCACTTCTGATGATAATCTGTGTTCACAACATGGGCAATACACCCCAGGTACAGTTCCACATGTCACTGTACATGCATGTGGGAGGTGTGCATATCCCAGACACCGTCCATGTCATGGACTAAGGAACACATACATGGCATGTGGTGTACAGCATTGGCCATACACAATAGTCACCCAGCTGACTTGATGGGGGATGCAATACCCACCTGTGTGGGCAAATGCAGTAACTACAGGCCTGAGCCACAATGCAGTCCATTCTCATGTGGCCTGATGCCAAGGTACACCCATCACCTAGCCTTGTACAGCCTGCTGGCACAGTTGACCACCACACACCCGTGTAGACATGCACCCATGCATGTCAGAACTGGCACCCTGTGTGTTCGTGTGTGTGTGTTGTCTGGTGTGCATGTTCACATCCACACTCCCCACAACCCCCATGGGCAGGCATACTACAGCATGCTGTCTGATGTCAGACACCTCCCCATACCCTTTGCCCATACAACCCCCTTATGTCCTGTGTGGGGCATGTGATACGAGCACAGTGATTTGTTGTGGCAATCCCACTACTGATGTGTTGTACTCCTGGCCCTGCCAAGTGTGTCAATGTATGTGTGTCCCTGTGAGAGTGTGGTTGTGTTGACACTGGTACCTGTTCATGCAGACAGGCACATGTACGTCATCTACTGTATAGCTACTGTATCCCTGTTGCCGATGTCACTCAACATCACATATCTGTTCTGAGTGCTCCACACCAGGTAACCCATGTGGTGCATCCAGTAACTGCATTGAACTGTGATATCACTACATAGTTGTCAGGGGTTTGATATCCTGTGCTGGTAGGTGTGTGACACAAACATACTTCAGTTTTACTCTTCCACCCCTCCCTGACATGTCTTTGCCTCTGTCTGCCTCTCCCACCACCTCTCTGGTGGATGTGGAGACCTACACTTGCTTTGCTTAGGCAGCAGCATGTGTATTTTAAGTGATGCTCATGATCAGCTGATGGCCTCTGCATGAATTGCAGCCCTCTCCTAGCTAATTGCATGTGAAACAGCTGTGGTAACATTCCCATAGCCAATTGCATGGAAACACACTCCAATATCTAGGAACATCATGATGGTGTTGGCCCTTTTCATCCACTGTGAGCAGGAACTAGATCCGTCATTTAGCAAACAGCATCTCAAATGGATTGGGGTTTACCTCTAACAGCATACACTGTGGCAAAAGGGCAACAAACAGGAGGAGAATGTGCCTGACCTGACTACAGACTGTAAATGCTGCTATACTGCATTTGGAGTAATGTTGGTTTAACAGTGCTTGTGTGGATATGGCTGTCGTACATGTCTCAATACCTGCCATGTCAGTTCCATGGTTATGAGGAATCCCCATCTGCAGGGTCATCTGCAGACTGGGTAGTGTTTTGTCTTTTGTTTCATGTGTTACCCACGGAGCATCTATCTGTGGACTGCAGAAGGTAGTGCAAGGATTGCAGTCTGTAGATGGTGAAAGCCGTGATAGTCACTGACGTCATATCTCTCATAGGACATATGTTGCAACAAACCCTGTTACAACAGTAAATGTATGTGGTTATCACAGCAACATGCCAATATT
>NC_056728.1:568268804-568401304 GCF_019279795.1 Protopterus annectens | reverse complement strand
GCCACATAGAAGGATTTCCTGACTGTTGTGGTAATGTGGTTATCAAAAGTGAGACCACTGTCCACCTGTGTCCCTAAGTCTCTCATCACACTTTCAATGTTTAGTGTCCTGCCACCTATGTGGTAATTCATGGGTACATATTTTTTTTTCCAAAGGAGATAACTATACATTTCTTGGCATTGAGCTTGAGCCCATGGCTCTGGCACCAGGCATCTGTTTCTGTAAGGCCCTTTTGTAGAATATCCACATCATTTGGAGATTCAATAATGGCTCCCAGTTTGCAGTCATCTGCGACCTTTGTTAGCCAGAGTCCCTTAGTGTTGGCCTGTACTTCTGAGAAGTAGATGGCAAACAAGATTGGTCCCAGGACTAAACCCTGAGGTATTCCACTTGTCACTTGTCTGGAGCTGGATTTGGAGTCAGCTACGTTTACAGTCTGGGTTCTGTCAGTAAGCCAGTTGGCAACCCATCAAGTGATGTAGGGATTTATGCCCAGCTTAGTAAGTTTATCTGTGATTCCAGAGTGGGGGATGGTGTCAAAAGCCTTAGCAAGGTCCAGATAGGCTGTGTGGACTGCCTTACCCTCGTCCACAGCTCTGGAGACTGATTGGAAGAAGTCAATCAGATTCAGGAGACAAGATCGGCCCTTCACAAACCCAAACTGGGTGGGGTCCAGTGTTTGAAGGTTGACAATGTCTTTGTTTATAAGTTCCATGATAATGCATTCCATGCCCTTGCAGATCAGGCTTGTCAGACTGATGGGACAGTAGTTCCCGGGATCCAAGGCGGATCCCCCCTTTGTGGAGTGGGATAACTGTAGCTGTGCGCCACTCAGTGTGCACAAAGCCTGAGGTGAGGCTATGATTAAACATGACACTTAAGTGGGGTGCCAGTTCATTTTGTAGTTCATGTAGTACACAGCCTGGGATGTCATCTGGTCCCATGGATGCTGTATTCTTAGCTTTGGAGAGTGCGGTTTCTACCTGTGTGGCCATGATTTACCGGAATTTGGCAATCTTTTGGTATTGAGATGGGCCCTTTAGGGGGTGAGAGGGGGGTGAAGCTGGCACTAAATCGATCTACCAGGATATTGGCAATATCCTTGGGATCAGTATATTTAATGCCATTCTGCTGTAGCTCAGAGCAGATCTGAGCATTGCCATTTAGATTCTTGACATAACTATAGAATGCCTTGTGGTTGTCTTTGGAATCTTTGGCAATTTTATTTTCATTACTAGCTTTTGAGAATTTTATGAGGGATCTCAGCTTCTTACTGAGGCTGGTGAGAGAGTTTTTTGCATCCTGGGATTTTTCTCTTTTCTGCAACAGTTTCTTCCTTCTCTTGTATAGTTTGTTTATAGCAGGGGACCACCAGATTGGCTTCCTTTTTTTGGAGAAAAGCATCTTGGTTTTATTTGGGATAGCATGATTCATGCACGAGTGGATGTGCTCATACAGTGCCTTAGTGTAGGATTCTGCATTCGAACTTTCAGATCCAGTCTGCATGGGTGTCGTGAAATTTGTCACTTCTGACTTCAGTAGCATGAAGTTGGCTTTGGAGAAGTTTTTTTAAGGAGGTTTCCTTACTGGGAGGTGGGATTGGGATGTGGATGTCAAGGGTGATTTGCTTATGGCCAGGCCTGACCAATGAGGGTGTGACCACTGGTGTGGAGCATCTATCTCCCATGTTGGTAATGACCAGGTCTAGTATATTGTAGCTCCTGGTGGGACAATAGATTAGCTGATCTAGGGCATTGGAATTTATGAATTCCAAGAACCGTTGGGAAAAGGAGTTGGTACCCGAGTAGTTTTACCAGTTAATGGTAGGGTAGTTGAAATCACCCAGTATTAGGGTGTTTGGTTGTATCTTAATATTTTCCAGTATGTTTAGAAAGGTGTAGTGAGAATCTTGGGGCATGGTGGGGGATTGCAGTCTTACCTAGTGTTAGTTTCACCTGGAGAATTTCAGATGCATTGTGTTGGACAACTATCCTGGAGGTGTGAATATCCTTGGTGAATATGGACACTCCTCCACCTTTAGTGTTTCGGTCTTGGTTTTGTGGCCGAAAAGTGTAGTAAGAGTTGTAGCCTGGTATTGCAGGGGTGCTCTCTGGAGCCTTGAACCAGGTCTCAGTTACTGCACAGATATCGATGTTTTCCATTTTTAGAAGTGCCTCGAGAGAGTGCATTTTGTAGTTAAGACTTCTACCATTGAGTAGCATTACCTTCAGATTTTGCATGCTTGTATCTGTTACGGTGGTGGTTTTATCCTTTGAACCTTGCCTAAAAAAGGCACTATAGGGTGATTTATATATATATATATATATATATATATATATATATATATATATATATATATATATATATATATATATATCTATGGGTGATATATAGCTGATTATGCTTTGACATACATACATACAAACAGAGTAATGCAACACTCAAACTGATCATTTATTACAGTAGTCCGAAAACATCACATCTGTTGGTGTCCATGCCAAGGTCTTCAAGTAATCCAACAGAAAAGACCGACGTGGCCACAGCATTAACAAACTATCCACAGTATGTAATGCAGATGTATAGCCCAGTGGCCTCTAAATCCACTCTGCATGCAATCCCTAGGGGGAAAACACCTGGGTGACACTATGGGTGGTATCTGTCACATAACAATGCATAACTGTAACCATCACAATCACACTGATGGCAGTAAGCAGTAGGCCAGCAATGTTCATAAGGTGAAATGTATGGTAATGTACATCCGCATACCTTAAAGACAGCTTACTACTGGTAGTCCTCACATGTTGTAACACCCTGGGATACTTATGGTGCATACCCCCCATACACTGCCTTACAGGGGCATAGCACACTATTACATACATTGACCTCTAGACTGCAGAGGTGCACACATGTGTTATGCAAATGAAGCACACATATATATGGTGCATATGGTCTGTATAGCATTAGTTATTGACATCATACCTGATAACCAGCCAGTCAGATAACAGACTGCTGGACATGTTGTGTGTAGTAGGGGCTGTTTCTGAGGACATTACCTGACATTATGTGTTTGTGTGTAAAGTACTGTGGTCTGTGTACCTAGGGCAGGGATCTGCGGCCTTCACTATCCAAAGATCCATTCCTGACCCCTCACCCACCAAACTGATTTCATCGGGATGCACAACAGCTATCTGACTCCTACAATGAAGATAGCAGAGCATATATGGTTTTGTTTTCATAAATAGGTATACTAAATATAATATAACTAAGTGTATAAGAACAATGCCTAACATATGTCCATGATTGTGTTCCTGTGTTGGGATTGCTGAGTCTGTGTGTGTGTTTGTGTGTGTGTGTGTGTGTGTGTGTGTGTGTGTGTGTGTGTGTGTGTGTGTGTGTGTGTGTGTGTGTGTGTGTGTGTGTGTGTGTGTGTGTGTGTGTGTGTGTGTTGTGCGGTAGTGTGTCCAGTAATCCTCAGAGGTACAAGGAGCCAGTACAGCAAGGTTGAAGAGACACATGTGGCTCCAGATCCGCTGGTTGCAGACCCCTGAGTTAGGATTATTGACGACTGTATGTGTATTGCACCTACGAACCATGGGCTCTGTACAGACTGTGGTAGACACCATTGTTCTCTGTCCTGTTCTATCTGATGTTACATGCCTCTCCAGTGTTAAGCTTGTGTATCATATGTGGCTGCGGATGTGTTGACATTGGATGTGGATATGCATTTTCTCACAGGTGTCTGCTATGCTACACTGTGACATGCGTGTCGCATCTGCTATAATCGCAGGTACATGTGTATTGTCCCATACAATATGTATTCCAGTGTTGTGGCAGTATGCCTCTAGTTTGCCCAGTGCTTTGTGACATGCCTAGCAGCCTATTGTAAATACCTAGTGTGCTGTTATGTCCAGTTATTTGCAAGACATACTGCTGCCAGGCCAGTATAACTGTTGTGTATTTCTGACAAAGCAGTGGTATGCTGTACAGATGTATGTCATTATCTACTGGATAGTATGTGGCCATGTGAACTCAACAGCACCAGGTATTATGTGTCTGGACAAACCGGTGTCTGTGCGTGCATACACTGTGTGGGCATATGTACCCCAGTATTGTCGTGACATACCCATGTACATGGCTAGTAACATCCACATTGGGAGGCGTGGTCCACATGTCTCGCATGAAGGGGACATGTTTACACTTCTGGACTGACCATAGTGTGGCACACTGTCCACATATAGTGGTCATTTCCCTGCTATAGTCCACAGGATCATTACTGTGCTAGCAGAGGGTCCATACTATGCTGCCCCTAGGATGTCTGTCCGTAGGCAATGGTGCACATGTCTACAGCAGATGTGACCTCTCACACCCAACGTATCTGTTAAGACACCGCTATGACAAGCTCTTGGCACCCTCAACAGTCTACATATATACCCGCAATACATCCATGACATCCCCTTGCACTACGGTGTTGGGACTATTGGTACTGAGGTAGGACTCTACTCCATGTTTTGGACATATGATAAACATATATGTAGACACATATATCCACATATTTATGTAGCTATATGCACATATAAATATCCACATATGTATATGGCCATATACATATCCACATACATATATGGGGATATATATGTACATATATACATATCAATACTCACACATATACATATACACAGCAATAACTTCAACAAGTGGCTAAGCATCTGATGTCATTCAAAGGGGATCCAGCATCTGTCTGCCTAGGATGACATGATGTACAATCCACGATGCTCTGGCAGAGATGGTCTGCACGTGTTGCCCCTGGGATTCAGGTTACTGGCTGCAGCTCTTGGCACCCCCATAGTGCCTTATGTAGGCAAGGTTCAGAGGACAAAACCACCACAGTAACAGATACATGCATGCAAAACTGACGGTAATGCGACTCAGTGCTAGAAGTCTAAGCCTAAAAAGGCACTCTCTTGAGCCACACCTACAAATGGGGAACATCGATATCTGTGCAGTAACTGGGATCTGGTTCAACACTCCAGAGGGCACACCTGTAATAGCTGCCTACAACCCTTATCACATATGTTGGGCAACAAACCAAGACCACAACACTACAGGTGGAGGTGTGTCCATATTCACCAAGGTCATTCACACCTCCAGCCTAGTGTTCAACACAATGGATCTGAGAATCACCAGATGCAACTAACACTAGGTAAGACTGCAATACAAATTGTAGCTTGCTACAGATTCCCCTCCATGGGCCAAGGTTTTCACTACACCATTATAAACATACTGGACAATATTAAGATACAACCAAACACCATAATACTGGGTGATTCCAAATACTCTGCCATTAAATGGGAAAAAAAACTTGTATACCACCACCCTTTACCAATGGTTCCTGGAACTCATACATTCTAACCCCTGGATCAACCAATCTATTGTCCAACCAGGGTCTACAATATCCTAAACCTGGTCATTACCAACATTGGAGTCAGATGCTCCACACCAGTGGTCAAACCCTTATAGGTCAGGTCTGACCATAAGGTAATCACCGTTGACATCCACATCCCACCCCCACCCGCCAGTAAGGAACCTCCATAAATACCCTCTTCCAAGACAACACCATGCTACTCAAGTCAGAAGTGACAAACCTCATGACACCCATGGATATGGAAGCTGAAAGTGCAACTGGTGAATCCTACACTAAGGCTCTGTATGGGCACATCCACTCATGCATTAATTGTGCCATCCCAAATAGAACCGAAACACTGTCCTTCAAACAAGGAAGCCAATCTTGTGCTCCATTGCCATGAACAAACTATACAACAGAAGGAAGACACTTTTGCAGTAAAAAGGATAATCCCAAAATGCAAACAGCTCCCTTATCAGCCCCAGTAAGAAGCTGATATCCCTCAAAATCTGCCACAGCTTGTTACATAAATATAATTGCCATAGATTCCAAAGACAACCACAAGGTATTCTATAGTTATGTCCAGGATCTATACGGCAATGCTCAGAACTGCTCTGAGCTACAACAGAATGGCATTAAATATACTGATTCAAAGGAGTTTGTCAATATCCGGGCAGACCGATTTAGTGCCACATTCAGCCTTCTCTCACCCCCTAAAGGGCCCACTTAAGTAACAAAAGGTTACCAAATTCCAGTAATCATGGCCACACAGGTGGAAACTGCCATATCCACTGCTAGGAATACAGCATCCATGGACCAGTTGACATCCCGGGCTGTGTACTACATGAACTACAAACATGTGTAATCATAGCCTCAGCTCAGGCTTCTATCCCACTGAGTGGCGCACAGCTATAGTTATCACACTCCACAAGGGGGAATCCACCTTGGATCCTGGGAACTACCATCCTATCAGTCTGACGAGCCTGATCTGTAAGGGCATGGAATGCATAATCATGCAACTTATTAACAAAGACATTGGCAACCAGCAAACACTGGACCCCACCCTGGCTGGGCTCATGAAGGGCTGATCTTGTCTCTTGAACCTGATTGACTACTTTGATTCAGTCTCCGGAGCTGTGGAGGAGGGTAAGGCAGTCTACACAGCCTATCTGGACTTGGCCAAGGCCTTTGACAACATCGCCCACTCTAGAGACATAGTTAAACTTATGAAGCTGGTCATAAACACCTGTGTCCCTCAATGGGTTGCCAACTGACTTACCGACGGAACCCAGACTGTAAACATAGCCATATCCAGTCCCTGCTCCAAACAAGTGACAATTGGAGTACGTCAGGGTCGGTCCTGGCACAGCTCTTGTTTGGCATCTACTTCCCTGAAGTATAGGCCAACACTACGAAACTTTGTCTAACAAAGTTCACATATGACTGCAAACTGGGAGCCATTATTGCATCCCCAAATGATGTGGATATTCTACAACATGGCTTTACAGAAACAGATGCTTGGTGAACACTGCTCACATGAAAAAAACTTTGTAAAAAAGAAACGAGCCGGCTTCAGGAACACAAACAACAATTTATTGCTGTTTACTGTGAGCGCTTTCATAAGAGTAAATGCTCCAACTTCTTCAGACAAACTCTAGGACAAAAAGACATGCTTTAAATATTATCAACAATTAGCCAATCAAGCAATCATACAAATTAGGTAGGCTCCAAGCCCAATCAACATTAACATTTCAAACAAGTCATGAAAACTTAGTGTCATAAGTGAGTTACATTCAACAAGAAAAATCCATCAACATTCTTACCAAAAGGCATTTTTGTAAAAACTAAAACATTCATAAAGAATCACATAACATTATAAAACATTATAAAACCCATAATCCCAAAACCCAAGATAATATATATATATATATATATATATATATATGTATATATATATATATATATATATATATGTATATATATTACATATATGCATATATACATATTTGTTACATATATATAGATATATAGATATTCCCCCGGATTCTCAAAAGCTTGCACAGAATTGTAGAGTAGTGTATGACATCAAACAGGCAATATGTCTGCCATGCGATCCAGGAACAGCCAGCAGGGGTGTGCACGAGAGCTGCTAAAGCTACTCTTGCACGGACAGCATCATGGTATGCAAATTACCTCATTTGCTGGTGAAAGCCATGCAAATGAGCTAAATTTGCGATCCAGGAAACACTAACCTGTCCATGGAAGATTAGTGTTAGCTGCAGAAATGTACTCCGTTGGTAACGGAGTACATTTCTGCAAATAACTAAACGGAGCTATGACAGCTCCAAATAAAGGATACATACAGTTGAGGAAGTATGCCAATGGCCAAATATAAGGCCATTGACATTTTAAAATGTTTAAAAATATGACAATTTAACTTTTTTTTCCCCAATCTCTAATGTTTAAACATAGCACAGCACCGTGCGGCGCTTATAAAAACAAGAAAATAATTAAAAAAAAGCCGAAAATAGGCATTTTCACTAAAAAACTTATTCTGCCATGCAGGTGAATGGCAGGCTGAAGACAACATGGCCACTGACTAGTGGTTGCTAAGGGGGGGGAAGCTCAGTGTGAGAGATGTAACCATGCATTACAAGGCAATCCTATGCAAATGAGGATAAGGATAGTGAATCCCAATTTTCCCCAGCATGTGAGGCATGTCCCAAGAGTGTAAGAATAGGAGTAGGTGAGTAGAAGAGTAGAATATAGGTGACATCATGAGGGGGTGTGTCAGACAGGCTGTAAGCTAATTGGAGCACAGTGGCTTGTATTTGCCCTGAGTTGCTCAGGATTGCAAGAGGCGTGCCTACAGTTGTCCTATTTGAAAACCTCAAACCCAAGGTGCACAGTGTTAAAAGATAGGAAACTCCTTGCAAACATGCACACAGCATGCGCGCCCATGTGTGGTCATGTGAGCACGTGTTTCCGCTTGTTTGCGCAGCGCTGCCCCGGCCGGAAACAGAAAGGGAAAAGGAAGGAAAAGAAGTAGTAGGAAGTTAACCAAGGAAACTAGCAGAGCTGCCAGGTGAAATATATCAGAATCAGCCAATTACAAAGGCAGCAGACTAGCCCAGCCCAGCCCAGCACTTTAAACTCTGCAAATACCATTCCCCCCTGTTTTTTCTCAAGAACTCTGCAACACTGCAGTATACAAAGAGGGAAAGCTTAAAAAGCTTAAGTCAGACAAAATGTTAGGGGCTGCTCTTACTATCATAAACCAACATGTGCAAGGTGCTGAGGGTGGTGATGTTGTGAATGCTGCTGAGCAACCCACAGTGAGGAGACAGAGAAGAGTGTACAGACCCAGGGTAACCTACCAGGGGCTACATGAGCTGGAGATAGTGGAGCACTATAGGGTGGACAGAGACCTCCTGCAGCAAATTGTTGAGCTGTGCTGGCCACGCCTCACACACAGAACCAACAGAGGGGAACCCATCCCAGTGGATACCAAGGTATGTGTTGGCCTAAGAATACTAGCTACAGGTACCTTCCAAAGACCAACTGGTGATATGATGGGGATTTCACAGGCATCAGCATCCAGGGTACTCCACCAGTTCCTGGATGCCATGTCAGCACATATCGGTGACCATGTATATTTCCCCCATTGCTGTGAGGCATTGGCCAGCAATATGCGTCTTTTCCACCAAATAGCAGAATACCCTGAGGTAGTGGGTGCAATAGACTGCATGCACATAAACATCAAAGAACCACCCAGTGAGCGGGGTAGAGTCTACATCAACCGCAAAGGCTTCCGCTCCATCAACTGCCAGGTCATGTGCTATGCTCAGGGCATAATAATGAATGTGTGTGCTGACTGCCCTGGAAGCTATCACGATTCCCACATCTGGCATCTGACGCAGCTGTACCAGAGATTTGCCAGTGGGGACATCCCTGATGGCCACCTAGTGGGGGATGCTGGATACGCATTGGAGCCATGGCTGATGACACCCATCAGAAATGCACACACACCTGAACAAGAACTCCATAATGAGGCACACGCACAAACAAGAAATATAATTGAGAATGTGTTTGGGATTCTCAAGTTACGGTTCCAGTGCTTGGGCACATCTGGTGGAGCCTTGCAGTACTCACCAACTACATGTACCCAAATTGTTATGGTATGTGCCATGCTACACAATATGATCCTGCGGAAACAGCTGCAGCAGGAACAGCATGGGGCAGGGCCAAACAGCCCCCCACCATTGCCAAGGCCTGCTTAGTTACAGTGTGACTCAGAGGAAGAACAACCTGAGCCTGCCTCAGTAGGCAGAAGGAGGCGTGCCCATTATGCCCTGGCCTTGGCAAAGAGGCAATGTATAGCACATACACTGACTCAGTAGGAACCCTGGAAATGACACCTCTCTCTGACTCGCACATACAGTAAAAGGGATGCCTAACTTGACACTACCTGTTTTCAAACATGTATAGGGAGTGTACTATGTGCATCCAACATAGGCAGCCCTGCAGCACCACCTGAGGCATTAGTGCCCTATTTTGAGCAATATAAAGCACTGCTAAGCACATTTTACCAGTATTGAGCATATTGAAATACAATTCGTCAGGCAACATCGGGCAATGTTGGGCAAAGTCGGGTAAACACACTCACTCCTGCTTTACTGTTCCTTACCTAGTCAGGTCTGCCCAGCAGGAAAATAAAAAGCAGTGACAGGGCTCAAACTCAGGATACTGTGCATTATAGTCACAGTACTGAACCACTAAGCCATGACAGCATTTCACTGGCACAGACACAACTTAAGTCACTCACACATACCAGTTGGGGGGGGGTCACATATCTAACAGTCACAGCCAGCAGGACAATTGTAGACAAACGCAAACACAAACAAATGTTGTATCATGCCCTCTGAAGAGGCATATGGGTAACCTCCCCCCAGGCCTATGCAGACAGATAACAGCAGGCCAGGCAGTGTGATGTGGGTTGGGTAGGCTATGAAGTCACAAACTAATATGTGTGTAATTGGAAGCTAAGATCTGTAGTACAGTGGTATGCCTCAAGCCAGTATGATAGGCAACAGTACAGACTGAAATGGAGCACCTGACATAGCAGTGCAGGCCTAGCAAATGTGTATAAGTGTCAGGTGTACCCCTCATCCTATGTGCACCCACAGTAACAATCAGGTGTGCCCCCTGGGTAGAAATGTACTAATAATAGCTTTCCCCCCTGTATGTAGAACTGTTGCTAAGTCTATGCAAATTGACTCATGGAAGCCCTGCAGGCACAGCATCCTGTCAATGTACAACACAAAGGTGAGCCCTGAAGTAAAAACCAACTTGATTTTTCACTCACATATAGTATATATGCTTATAGTGGGCATGCTCACACACTTGAACAAATTTAGCAAATTTCAGTCAGCAACATACTGAAAGGTCATACTGGGCATGCTCACACACTTAGGCCATGTCTGAGTACAGCAGTGGGCCACACATATCTGGCAGTTGCAGTCCTTACTCCAGACACATGTCACTATTCACCAATCCTGCCTTGCGCACACAGTGATATGAAAACATACCCATATAATATAATGGACCCCTGTCATAATCAAACTATGTAATACAAGTACTTAAGTTGTTCAAAGAAAGTTAAAATACAAAGAAGATCAATAAATCTCTGATCAGTATCATCAAGAAACAATGAGCACTCCTAACATCATCCAAGCCAAGCTCTGCCAAAAATATTGCCAAAGATTCCTTAGAGAACCATGAAGCTTTCTTTAGCTATGTCATAAATATCAATGTAAACTCATATATGTTCTGAGTTAGTGCAAAGTGTAAATGAATACATGTACACAACTGACAACATTTTGTCAGACAGGTTCACACATATTTACCCCCCTCTCACTGAAAAAAGGGCCCATTACCATACATGGAGATTGTGAAAACCCAGAAAAAACATATACAATGGTTAAACAGCTCTATCCAAACCTAAAAACACGGCATCTATGGGATGACTTGGTGTCCCTGGCTGTGTCATATGTGAACTCCAAAACAAACAGACCCTGCACCTGAACAGTCTGTTGAGACTCACCCTCTGTACAGGATATGAAACTGTTGAATGGGTTACAGCAACATTTGGCACACTCCACAAGTGTTGGTGCACAACAGACCATGGGAACTATTGTCTTATAAGCCTAATAAGCCTGATCTGCAAGGCCATGGAGTCCATCATTATGGAACTCATAAACAGAGCTATTTGGAGCCTACAAACACCTAGCCCTACCCATTTTGGTTTGGTCAGGGGCAGATCATGGTCCCTAAACCTGCTAGACAGTTTGCAAAGCAATTACCCAGGACATACATCAATGGCATGAGCTCCACATGGCCTACATAGGCCTTGAAAAGCCATTTTCCAACATCCCACACATATGTTGTATCCATAAAATCAACAACTTGTGCATAAACATGTATGTCTTCTCATGGATTGCCAAGTGGGGCACAGATGGATCCCACAAGTTAAGAATTGTGGTCTCCCTGTTGGACTGTAAGCTGGTAACAACTGCTGTCCCCCATGGCTCAGTCCTGGGACCCCTCCTGTCTGATGTATACTTTTCAGAAGTACAGTCAAACACACGAGGGCTATGGTTATCAAAGTTTGTGGATGACTGCAAAAAGGTTGTCATAATCAATGTTTGGGACAACAGATACATCCTTAAAAAGGGTCTCAGTCAGGCAGATGTGGTGTCAAAATTATGGCCTCGAGCTACAGTCATACAAATACCACATAGGTGCCAACACCCTAAATATGGAGGTAATAATAAGGGATCTATGGACACGTGGATAGTCATCTCTACTTTCAGAAACACATTCACAAAGTGGTTAGAAAATCATGCTATGTGTTCCCACAAATTGCCAAAGTCTTTGCATGTAGGTCAAAGGAGGTTCCCTCTACTCATGAGTCATCAGACCCATCAGAGAGTACCACAACACACTTGCGATGAATCTGACGAGGCAACTTCAGCAGCTGGTAAGACCACTGAAGTACCTCAACAAGAGGATCACTGGCCTCAAACAGTTGCCCCATGCAACAAGACTAAGTAACTCAATCTGTACTCTGTTGCATACCGTCTACTCAGGCGATCTCTGGCCAACAGACAGGTCCATGTCCAATGCAGAACTGATGTACATGCTCTATCTGAAGTAAACCCAAGCTCACTGTGCCACATGCTCTAGGGATATAATCATCACAACAATAAATAGAACATGTTGGAGGGATACTTTACTAACTCACAGATTCCCTTGCTTTGGAACAGGCTCCCAACCTACATTAAGCTGAGTCCCTCACTGACACTCTTCCAGAGGAGCCTGGATGAGTGTATGTGAAACTGAACTGTCACACCATGGATCACTTCATCAGCTCTACTACACAGAGGCATAGGGAACTAACCCCAGGTGTGGTGATAGCTGCACACTCTGGCCATACTAATATATGCCTTCAGGCAGATAGCCTATTACATACCTATGTACCTATATGTGTAGGGGGAACATAGTATAATAAGCAAAAGATGGATGGGCAGAGATATGTGTAAGAGGGTGACCATGACAGGGAGCCATCCAGGACTGCCCCACCCAGCACACATCCCAGTGGTACAAAAGACATGAGGTGCACATCCCTCCCACTGTACATAATTGCCACCAGTATCTGTAAGCATTACAGTGTATGTGGTGCATGTGCCTGCTGTACAACATGACTGTACAATGAAGTACACAGCTACTATCTGTAGACATGTACCTGTCACATAGGTTCATAGGTATGTAGTAGCCCTAATTCTAATAGTTAGTACCCTAAGCCCCTTTCTAGTGGGGCTACTGATGTGATTCCTGGCGTGAATTGTCTGTTTCCCATCCACTCATCAAGGTTCCTATTGAAGATTGTCAGTGAGGGGCTCTGTCTGATGTACATTGGGACTCTGTTCCACAGTAAGGCAAGTCTCTGGGATGCTACTGTATCCCACCAACATGTTGTATTCCTTGTTGTGATGAAGTTCATATCCCTGGAGCATGTAGTGCAACTCAGTTTTGTTTTCCTTAGATGGAGCATGTTCAACAGTTATGTGCTGGACATGGCTCTGTATGCTAGACAGAGTTTGCCTCTGAGTAGGCGGTACGCAACAGAGAACAGATTTAGTTTTTCCAGTTGTGTTGCATAACACAACTGTTTGAAGTCAGAAATCCTCTTGGTGAGGTACCTCTGTGGTCTCTCCGGCTGCTGGATATGCCTAGTCGAGTGCATCCAAAATGGTGCATTGTACTCAATGATGGGTCTGATGACTTAAGAGTAGAGGGCCACCACTACCTCTTCTGATCCTGATGCAAACCCTTTGTTGATTAGGTGGGCCACATAGGATTTCCTAATCACTTTGGCAACATGGTTGTCAAAGGAAAGATGACAATCTACTTGTGTCCCCAGATCCCTTTTTACCTAGTCAGTTTTTAGGGGGTAACACCTATGTGGTAGTTTGTGGGTACTTTGTTTTCCACAAAGGGGATTACTATGCATTCTTTCACATTAAGCTTGAAGGCATGATTCTGACACCACACATCTGTCTCACAGAGTCCCTTCTGGAGAATATTTGTGCCATCCGAGGAATCTATTATGGCAAACATTTTACAGTTCCCAGCAAACGTAGTCAACCACAACCCTCCTGTGTTGGCATGTACTTCTGAGAAGTATATACCAAACAGGAGGGGCCACAGGACTGAACCCTGGGGGACATCAGTTTTTACTGGTTTAGAGTCTGACATGTAGCCAGCAACTCTTAATTTGTGGGATCTATCTGTGAGCCGGTTTGCAATCCATCTTGTGATGTATGGATTTATGCCCAGGTTGGTGAGTTCATCTATGATACCTGACTGGGGAATGGTGTCAAAGGCCTTAGCAAGGTATAGGTAGGCTGTGTGGAGCTCCTTTCAATCATTTGTAGCCTGGGTAACTGTCTCCAAGAAATCCACCCAGTTCAGGAGGCATGATCTGCATTTGACAAAGCCAAACTGGGTGTGCTCAACTGTGTGAAGTTTCCCAAAGTCTTTATTGTTGACTTCCATTATGATTGGCTCCATTACCTTGCAGATGAGACTCGTCAGGCTCATAGAGCAGAAATGCCAAGGGTCTGTTGTGGTCCCACCCCTGTGGAGTGGGAAGAACGTTGCTGTGCAACATTCTATGGGTACATATCCTGTAGAGAGAATGTAGAGAGAGGTGTAGGTATCCATGATGAATATGGATACATCCCCGGCCTATGTGCTACGATCCAGGTTCTGATGCTGGAAGGCATGGAATGAGTAGTATCCTGGTAGTGCTGGTGTGGTCTTTGGAGCCTTGAACTAGGTTTCTGTTACTGCACAGATATCAATATTCTCCATACTGAGAAGTGCCTGGAGTGTGTGCATTTGGAGGCTGAGACTTCTGGCAATGAGTAGCATTTAGCTCACTTTGTGGTTATTTGTGTTGGTTACAGGGCTTGGTTTGTCCTGAGTGACCGGTGTTCCACACCTGAAGTCAACACCTCATTGGTCCGATCCAACCATAAGCTAATTACCCTAGATATCCACATTCTGCCCCCACCCCCCATTAAGGAAACCATGGTAAAAAATTTCTCCAAAGCCAACTTCATGCTTAAGACAGAAGTGGTGAACTTCATGACACCCATGCAGATGGACAATACAGTTACAACTACTGAATCCTACACAATTACACTTTATAAGCACTTACATGAGTGCATGGATTGTGCTATCCCAAACAGAACCAAGACGCTATCCTCCAAAAAAAGGAAGCCAATCTGATGGTCCCCTGCCATAAACAAACTGTACAACAGAAGGAAGAAACTGCTGCAAAAGAGAGTAAAATCCCATGAGTGTAGGAGCTCCCTGGTCAGCCTCAGTAAGAAGCTGAGATCCCTGATAAAATCCTCCAAAGCTAGTTACGAAAACAAAATCACCACTGATTCTAAAGACAACCACAAAGCATTCTATAGCTATGTCAAGAATCTCAATGGCAACACTCAGATCTGCTCTGAGTTACAGCACAATGGCACTAAACATACAGACCCAAATGATATTGCCAACATCCTGGCAGATAGATTCAGTGCTAACTTTACCCCCCTCTCACCCATTAAAGAGCCCATCTCTATACCAGAAGAATGCAAAGTTCCTGTAATCACGGCTGCACAGGTAAAAACCACACTTTCCAAAGCCAGGAATACAGCATCCATGGGACCAGACAACATCCCAGGCTGCATTCTGATGGTTATCCCACTCCACAAGGGGGGAGCCACCATGGACCACGGGAACTACAGCCCCATTAGCCTGATGAGTCTGGTCTGCAAGGCCATGGAACGTATCATCATGGAACTTATAAACAAAGACGTTGGTAATCTCCAAACTCTGGACCCCACCCAGTTCAGGTTTGTAAAAGGCAGGTCATGTCTCCTAAACCTGATAGACTTCTTTGAAGCAGTCACCAAAGCCATAGACAAGGCTAAGGTGGTTCACACAGCCTATCTAGATCTTGCCAAGGCTTTTGACACCATTCCCCTACTCTGGAATTATAGATAAACTCACTAAACTAGGTATAAATCCCTATGTCACAAGATGGGTTGCCAACTGGCTCACTGACAGAACCTACAATGTGAAAGTAGCAGACTCCAAATCCAGCTTCAGACCAGTGACAAGTGGAGTACCACAGGGTTCAGTCCTGGGTCCTCTCCTGTTTGGTATCTACTTCTCTGAAGTACAGGCTAACACAGAAGGTCTTTGGCTAATGAAGTTCACAGATGACTGCAAACTAAGAGCCATAATCAAAACTCCTAACGATGTGGACATCATACAAAAGGGCCTCACTGAGACAGATGCCTGGTGTCAAAGCCATGGCCTCAAGCTCAATGCCAAAAGTGCATTGTTATCCCCTTTGGTAAAAACTCTGTACCCATGAACTGCAACATAGGCGGTAGTATATTTAACACCGAAAGTGTGATAAGAGACCTTGGGACACAGATGGACAGCAGTGTCCCCTTTGATAATCACATTGCCACAGTAGACAGGAAATCCTTCTACGTGGCACACCTCATCACAAAAGGTTTCTCATCCAGAAAAAAAGAGGTCATTGTTCCCCTCTACTCATCACTCATTAGACCCATTATAGAGTACAATGCCCCTTTTGGTATGTACCTCACAAGACATCTAAAATAACTGGAAAGGCCGCAGAAATGCCTCACAAAGAGGATTACCAGCCTCAAACAGATGCCCTACACAGACCGTCTCAAAAAACTCCAGCTTTACTCCGTCGCATATCGCCTACTCAGAGGTGATCTCTGCCTAACATACAAAGCTATGTCAAACCCAGAGCTGTTGGACATGCTCCACTTAAAGAAATCCCAATTCCTGCAAGCTACACCCTCTAGGGACCTAAACCTTGTCACCACAATAAACAGAACATGCTGGAGGGATAGATTCCTGTCCCAGAGACTTCCCATACTCCGGAATAAACTACTATATATATATATATATATATATATATATATATATATATATATCAAACAAAGCTCGTCATTAGCACTCTTCAAGAAAAATCTTGATGATTGGATGGGAAATAGGAAATTCACCCTGGGGATCACCTCTGTAGCTCTGCTCAACAGTGGCACAGGAAAATAATTTTCTTGGGTGGCAAAAGCCAGGGTACCTTTTTAGGCTGGGCTTGTTCCCAGGGCCGATAGCCTAGTACCTACCTATGAACCTATGAACCTTTGAGCCTTGCCTAAAAAAGGTAATATGGTGACAGCAACAGCCTTGGCCAGTATTCAGAAGCATAGGGGTGACAGGTGCAAACCATATCTAGCGAAGCAACTAGGCATGTCTGTCATGTCATCCCAGGTAGACAGAGATTGGATACCCTTTGAATGACACCAGAAGCTCAGCCAATTGTTGAAGCTTATCATCTTTCTGTTATATTGCAGTATCATGTGGGTGAAGGTAAGATGCTACTCAAGGTCAGGGTCATACCAGCCTGGGCTACATGATCATACAGCTACTATATATCTCTTGTCATGTTGTCCTGGGAGGTATGTCTCAGATCATTCACACTGACATGTACAAAGACCATGTCATATGTGTACCTGTTCTGGAGTGATCTAAGTGCTTGGGTTATGTGGCGAATCATAGCACCTGACAGACAACTGACAGTAACCTTCCCCTTGTCCAGCCTAGTGAGTGGAACATCTGTGTGCCTGACTATGGAGTCATCTATTACTAGTGTGTTGGGTATGTTGTTTTGCCTTAGGTCCTGTTGTGAGGCACACTGCTTTGGTGTATTATGTGTTTTGTGGCGTGTGCTTGGAGGTGCATGTTGCTTGCTTGTCTGCTTAGGACACTCTCTCTTTTTCAGATTAATATTTGCATTCTCCGAGTATGGTAATGTGTATTTATGTGTGTGTTTTGCTGGTGCTTATATTATAGGTCTATGTGAGACTGTTGGTGTTATGCTTGTATGACACTACTCCTCTTGACTGTATTGTCCAGTATTGGGTTGACAGAGCTTAGTCACCAGTTTGACCCTGTGTGTGCCAGCATGTGGTGCATCAACCCATATATGATATGGTCATGGCCTATGCATACAATACACTCACAATACACCTAGTATGATAAGCCTGCTGAGGTTAGCAAATGTGGAAAAACCTTTGGGCAAACTGTCAGTGAGTAATGTCTGTATTGCACCCTGTAACTCCATATTGCTTGCTAAAGTGTTAAGAAGTACTTAGTTTGGATTAAGAACCCCGCAGTTGCCAACTGTGTATGTGTGTGACTGTCTCTCCCTGGGGAGAGAGCAACCTTTTTGGAGTCTACTCACACCCCTTAAAAGTGATATACTCATCTTTGTCGTCTGATGATGTCACCATCCTACAAATACACCTGTGGGAAGGTGAAATCTCAGTGATGTATATAGTGCATTGTGTAAATGCATGCTGCTGTCGTATCATAATGTAGTTAGGTAGGGGTTTGAATGGAACTGTTTTTGGAGACTACTCACACCCCTTAAAAGTGATATACTCATCTTTGTCAAGTCTAATGATGCCACCACCCTACAAATACACCTGTGGGAAAATAAATTCCCAGTAATGTGTATAGCGTGTTGTGTAAATGCATACTGCTATAATATCATAATGTAGTTAGGTAGGGGTTTGAATCCTCCTCTTGCCAACTGTGTATGTGTGTCTCCCTGGAGAAAAAGCAACCATTTTGGAGGCTACTCACACCCCTTAAAAGTGATATACTCATCTTTGTCAAGTCTGATGATGTCACCATCCTACAAATACACCTGTGGGAAGATGAAATCCCAGTAATGTGTATAGCGTGTTGTGTAAATGCATACTGCTGTAGTGTCATAAAGTAGGTAGGTAGGGATTTGAATCCTGCTCTTGCCAATTGTGTGTGTATGTCCCCCGGGAGAGGGAGCAACCTTTTTGGAGACTACTCACACCCCTTAAAACTGATACACTCATCTTTGTCAAGTCTGATGATGTCACCATCCTACAAATACACATGTGGCAAGATGATATATCAGTAATGTGTATAGCGCTTCGTGTAAATGCATACTGCTAATGTAGTTAGGTAGGAGTTTGAATCCCGCACTTGCTAACTGTGTGTATGTTTCAGGTATATGAGAATGTGTGACACTGTTGGTCAATGTGGAGTGGTTTTTGATTTTGGTAGTGTATGACATATCACAATGACAATTGTATGTGCATAACACATGTAAGGTAGCTGTGGGGCAAAGCCATATACATACATGTGACCTCAATTTTTCTCATAGGTGGGTACTCTGCTTTCTCCATGAAAGCATCTGTTAGCTTTGTCAGAGCATGCTGGTGCTTTCCAGACCTTAGGTCACTTCTGTATTCTTGTGGCAAGCTTAGCCACTGCAGTGATCCCTGGGCTACGTCTTCTGTTTCACATCCACTCATCATGGTTTCTATTGAAGAGTGTGAGTGAGGGTTTATGCTTGAGGTATATTTGAATCCTGTTCCAAAGCAAGCAAAGTCTGGCAAAGATGACTAATCATTATAGGTGTGCAACAACCTCTGTGGACCTGGATGTAAACTCTTTATTGCTTATATGCTCCACAGAGGGATTTCCAAAACCCTTTGGTAATGTGATTATCAAAGGAGAGATGACTAAACACATGGCTCTATGTATACATTAGTACCTGTTCCACATTTTGGGGGCTACTACCTATGTGGTACTCTGGGGATACTTTGTTTTCTAAAAGTGGATAACTATGCTTTCTTTGGCTTATAGCTTTACAGCATGATTTTGACACCAGGTATCTGTCTCTATGATACCCTTTTGGAGGATGTGCGTGTCATCTGGACAATAAAGTATAGCCCACAGTATGCATTGTCATCAGACATGGGCAGACATAGCCCTACTGTGTTTGCTTGTACCTAAGAAAGCTATATGCCACACAGGAGTGGTCCCAGGACTGAGTGCAGGTGAATACCACCTGTTACTGGCATAGAATTGTACATGGAGGCTGCAAATGTTACTGTGTGTCCTACATCTGTGTGTCAATTGTCAATCCATCATCTAACAATCGTTTATGGTCAGTCTGTTGAGGTTATGTATAATACCAGAATGTGGGATGGGTATAACTTGCTGGTGAGCTATAGCTTGGCTGTGTGGACCTCCCCTCCCTCACCTATAGCTTGTTAACTGGCTTGAAGTCTACTAGGTGTAGGAGCCATGATCTGGCCTTTAGAGAACCTAAGTGGGTATGGTGCAGTGTTTGCAGGTTCATAATGTCTCTGTTAATGAGTTCCATAATGCTGGGCTCCATAGCCTTCCAGATAACATTTATCTGGCTTATAGGGTGAGAGTTTCCAGGATCTGTTGTAGCTCTACCCTTAATTAATTTATGTTAACATTTGCACTGGGTATGATGAGGGTGGACAGGATTAGGAATAAGTATATTAGAAGGTCAGCCCAGGTTTGAAGGTTAGTAGACCAAGCCAGATAGGCAGGATTAAGTTGGTTTGTACATGTGCTGAGGAGGGATGCAGAGTATATTGTGAAATAGATTCTAAGGGTGAAGCCGCCACGTAACAAGAAAAGAAGAATGCCTAAGATGAGGTTTATGGCTGTGGTGAGAGAGGACATGCAGGTGGATGGTGTGACAGTGCAAGATGCAGAGGGCAGGAAGAAATGGAAACAGATGATCTACTGTGGCGACCCCTAATGGAAGCATCCGAAAGGGGAAGAAGAAGACATTGTAGCTCAACCCTTGTGGACTGTGAACACCATTACCATGCATCATTCCACAAGTATGTAACCTGTATAGAGGCTGTATCTGGACAGAGTGTTTAGGTGAGTGGTGACTTCATATGTCAGCTTGTGTATGACACAGCCAGGGACACTGTCCAGTACCATTACCACTGTGGTTTGGACTTTGGTAAAGAGATGTTTTAACTAGAGTGTCTGTGAATCATCAGGTTTTACATTCTTCAGATCTGGAAATGTGGCCCTTGTGTAACGACAGGGCATTCAAACTGTCTGACAAGAAACTGGTAATGTCAGTCAGATAAGTGTACTTAGTGACCATTTACATTAAATGGGAGCTGATCTGAGATTTCCCCTGTAGATTATAAACAACACCAAAGAAAGCTTTAGTGTTGTCTTTGGAATCCTTGCCAATTTGTATTTTGAAGCTTGCCTTGTATGATTAATGAGGGCTTGTATTTTCCCAATGATACTGACCAGAGAGGTTATCCCTTCTTGGTATGTAACTCTTTTTTGGTACAACTTCACACCTTCTATTATATATTTAGTTTATGGCAGGGGTCCATGAGACTAATGCACTTTTACTGTATAAGTGAGAATTTCTTGTGTTTGTGATAGCACAGTCCATGCAACCCTGTAGGTGAACAGTGTGCATTACTAAAGGATTATGCAGCTGGGACAGTGTTAACCTTAGTAATGCAAACCAATGACAGCAACAGCAGCATCACCCACAGCACAGTGTCAACCCGTGTCATACACACACATGCGTACTCAAGTTCCAAAATGTGTGTAGTACAATGCATACTGGCCACCAATAGAAACTATGGAGTGTTAACACTAGCCAATACAGGGCATGTCACCCTGCCCATGTGTCCAATATGCATGTACATGCAGACAGTGCACCACCACCATGTTCACAAATGGACACCTGCAAACCTGTGTTGCACACACCCCACACTTACTGTCCACTGTATAATGCATGCTGACACAATTACACACATCAGCCAAGTGGCACATGGGCAAACAAAACACAACTGGAATAAACACTGGTGAAAACAATACAACATTGCTAATTACAGCTTTAATGTATCATGCCTGCTCAGCTACACCTTCAAGGATATCATTACACTTTACTGCTAACAACATGCTACACGTCCAACCATTAGTATAATTTATTAAAGTCACCCTGTGCATCAGCACCATGTTAGCCTGTTCCTGCATCAATGTTGCAGATGACAGGAGGTGGCACAGGTTTCATCATATGCACAGGGTGTGCTGTTGGTTTGCCAGAGGCCCACACTGAGCCATACAATTGACATGTGTGTGTGAGTGTGTGTGTGTGAGGGCCATGAGTACTGTTATGGGCCAATGTTGATGTCATGTGTGCGGGTATGTGTTTGCCCTAGGTTTCTGGTTTATGTGCGTGTGTCTGCATGCACACAGTTCCACCATGTAGCTGCCATATACGGGGATTTATGAGACAGCTACAGACTGTACCTGGCAGGCTTTACAGATCACCGTCTCTGGTCATGGATATGGAACCTGTGCCTGGCAGGGGTGCTACAGACTGCATCAGGTATTAATCCAGATTGGGTACTATCTGAAGAGGTTGACAAATGTCCACTAGATCCAGGTCCCTGCTAGGACTGACCAGATCCATGTGCACATGGTCTTCTAGGACGGTCTATGGACAGCCCCCCAACATTGCTGGGGCTGGTACTGGCACTACAGGAGCAGCTGTGACTTGCTGGATGTCCATGGTGACCTCCAGCTGGTGATGTTGCTGGCATATGTCCATGTCGACGTCTCAACCGTCCCGCACTGTCCTGACACATGGACATGACATTGTGGAGGACATCCAATGTCTCACCCCAGCGTCTATTAATGACCTCAGTGTAGTTACATATGGCACCTGCTAGGTCACAGATACTGTCATTTACACAGGTGTAATGAGCCCTCTGAGCCCTTAGCCCCTGTCTGGTGTACCGCTCCATTCGTGTCTGTGCCTCCATGACAGCCTGGAACATGCATGTGGTAGAAAGAGGTGTGGCATATCTGCCAGGGGCATGATGACCAGCAGTGCTCTGATGAGAACCCCTGAGCATCTGCCTATGTGATACCATTCCAGACATCTGGCTATGGCTGCTGTGTCCTGATACATGTGTCATAGATACCACACTGTTCTGGCCAGTGCCAACCGTACACTGTCCCTCAGCTAAGGACAATGGTGATGATGGATGTACAGGCAGTATGACTGTGTGCATGGATGGGGTGGAGACTTGTGTACTTTCAATTGGTGGCCCAGCAACAGACCTTGACAAACCTGCCTGTGCCTCAACACACCTATCGTCATGATCACTGTCTGTCTCAGTGACATCAGGCTCCCTGCTGTACTGAACCAGCCCCACCTCGCCACCTGTGAGAGGAAAACAGGAAACACACTTTAAGACCTGAACGTGACTTCAGACCACATGCACACATGCACACATGCACACATGCACACATTCACACACACAAAACTACACTCCTCCCGAAAGCAGACACACACAACACCAGCAATCACAGAACATACACAATAGCAGGTGATGGTGGGGTACAGTATCACAAGCAAAACAGTCATATCACACATGTCAGCATGCTAAACATGTGTTTCTCAACATCATGCAGTGCAAGTGTAGTCAGTCCTTGTTACTAGCAGTATACATGGCTTTGATGCATGTGTTTTGTTATTAGGTGATGGCCCTCCCCCTGGAACACAAATGCATACATGGACACAACATTGCTGTGCAGGTATTTATAACCCTGTGATGTACTGTGCACCATAACTCACAGGTGTACATACCATTTCTGGATGTGTATCTGTGTGTCAGATAGGTATCCAATGCTGATTACAGCCTTTGTGTCTAGCAAATAATTGTGGACACATTTTTAGCACATGCATGATGAGTATTCACTCAATATCATCAGTGGTGCATGGATAATTAATGGAATACCATTTGGCCTCATACCTAATGTATGGTACTTATGGTGAGTGTAGATCATATTGTGGACATGCCAATCTCATCCATGACATGGCATGCTAAAACACAACTGCATATTTAAACACTACACATACCCAATATGTGTCATATGACCTAGCCACTCAATAGCATCACAAGACATATATGTGTCAGTTGTGCAAATGGTGATTGGTATGCATATTGTTTAGAGGTGCATATGTGTGCACACACGCATCATTATGGTGTGTAGCAATGACAGCTATGTGTAGTACTGTGGTTACAATAAGTGGATGGGGTATAGTACCATAGGCCATCATCATGAAGCATCAGGTGGTCACTCAGGCTACAAATGTTTCACAAACCAGCACAAATCATGCTGTGCTGGAACTGAACTACCTTGGCTAAATTCACCATTTCACAACCAGTTGTTACGTGAGTTTGTAAGGAGGCCAATAAGGAGCATTCCCTGACATGAATGTGTAGTGTGTTGTAGAGTGTTTAAATACCCCAGGATTGGCCTCTACCCCTCAGGTAGATTTTGGATACTGGAGTGTGACTTTACAGAGAGTTTATGAATCCTTTATGTGTAGCATGTTAAAATGCTCTGTGTATGACATAGATGTGTATGTTATGTGCATTTTGAGTATCAACTGTGCCTATCCAATGGTCACTACAGTCTAGCCACATTTGTTTGAGATGGTCTGGGTATTGCATGTGTTTGAGGCAGCTAACCACATTAGTGAGATGTGTGTGCTCTTACACCAAACATGCACAGCATGCATTACGGGTAAGTGTGTTACATGTGTACATGGCCTACACCTGAACTATGACATGCACTTTTTATTTACAATAATAAATGTAGAAAACACTCACTAGCATCTGTCCGCTGCCTTGATGTCACCCCAGAGGTACCTACATAGAGATGAGACAGTTTGTCAGTGGCCACAACTGTGGCATTGCTGCTGTGTGTTTGCAATTGTACAGTACAACAACAGTTTACATTCACAGGGCTACAGATTATGTTCCAAATGATCAGTATTTCACAACAACAGGCTCCACATCTTTGAACGACACACTCCGCATCTCACATATGCATGATCTACCAATACAGATAACAGTAGTCCACAGATATACTATGTTACCTGCATGCTCCATGTGTGCTTGCTGGGTGGCTCCAACCTCCATCATGGTGTATGTCTGCTGCTGTTGTTGTTGGGCAGGTGCCACCAGGCTCATGAACAGCTCCTCCTCTCTGGTGAGGGGGGGATGGATGTTAACACCACTCCCTGTTGCAAGCAGTTCTCTACGCACATCAGCAGCACGCTGACGGACATGTCTGAGAAGATCACTGCAGTGGTGGCGTACCTGCTCATATGTGCGGTTATGCAGGCCTACCTCATTGACCCTGTGGACAAGATCTTGCCACATTGCAGTATGCTCCTGCTGGTCCTGACTGATTCGTGAAAACATTAGACGGTAGTGCTGAATCACACTGCTAGTGACGATATCATCTTCATCCCTACTGTAACTTGGGTTCCTGTGGTGGGCCATGATCCCTGGAAGACATAAATACAAAAATATGTCTGAGCAAGTCATATGGCACATTTAACATTATACAGTACAGATATCACTGAACTGCCATATATAGCAACCTATAAGCTAGCCGAGAGTGAAACACTGTAACTGCCACTTATTACTGCTCACCCCACAACTGCTTGAAAGTGCCTTGCTCACGCTCTATCTAATGAACCATGTTCTGCACAGCAAGAAAATAAAATCACTATATAAGACTAAACAAGAGTACCTGGCACACTGCATGCAACACGATGCACCACCTAGCCACAGCAGATATACATCAAGCTGATGTGTAAAGAAATATATTATCCAGCACAATCAGTGTAAGGCCCAGTAAATGTATTACTATTATACCATATAACTTGTTAATGCCAAACCCGTGGCCAAAATATGTGCACAATTGGGAATATAGGTTACATACTGCTGTAGTACACTATGAATGTTGCTAGATACGCAGTTATATGTATTACCACACATATGTCAAAGGACATGTTACAGACATACTCACACACACATCAGACATAATTACAGGACACAAAGGTATGACAATCCAGATAAGCTTTCAGTGTGTACTATACAGTACTGTGTGTCAGTACTTACACAACCTTAATCTTGAGAAATGTAATCTGTGATGAATACAGGGACCACACAAAACAGTGGATGCAAGCAATGTGGTCATACACCATACTTTGCTGTACAGGCCCAGAGATTCAGTTAGTACTACAGTACACACAGGATTTGCATTCAACATCGGTATCAATCAATAATCATAGATGTAGTGCTTTAGCCTCCAATGACACACCCTAGTTAAAACCAAGGGACTTAATCACACTGTATGCAATAGCATTTGTTCTGCCTAGCAACAGAACACACAGCTTTTGCTAGGATCAAAGCAAGGACCCATAATACCATATCTTAAACAGTTTCCCACTAAGCTATCCCACAGATATCTTTGACGTATTCATAAACATATTGAACATCACAGTCAGTCAACAGTACAGAGAATCTATTGCAACAAGTAGATGTAGGTGTGTATGAGTATATATAAATATGTATATATATATATATATATATATATATATATGTGTGTGTGTGTGTATATATACATATACACATCCATTTGTCTACATATATATATATATATATATATATATATATATATATATATATATATATATATATATATATATATATATACATTTCACCTTTCATAGTGAGAATATCAATTATACAAAGGATGTAAGGTGTACAGTAATGTAATAAAATCGCACAGTCTTGGGATAAATGCATTGAAGGTGTTCACAGCCCAGGTAGCTTTAGCAGGCCTTACTGGCTTCAACATTGCAAACTGACAAACCACCCACAGTGTTTAACCACCACATGTCATATACCAGCACTGTATGCTGTCTTGTTTGTCACACACTAAAACCTACATACACGTATGCGCATACTAACCTTCACCAACATATATACCTCCTCCCTTCGCAAACAGTTGCAATATGTACCCTGCTCTATGCACATATACTGATGTGAATATATATGACACATATATATTTCTCTGTATGTGTGTGGCATACACACACATGGTCCACACTGTTGTAAGTCCCTGGACCTCACAGCTGAACTGTTGGACCTTGCTGCAACACAAACAAGTGTCACATATGAACACAGACTAACATTAGGGGAGTATATATGGCAACAGATGCTAGATAAGCATACTAGACTGCTACAGCAGTTACCAGTGCTAAGCTACACTTTAATATGACTATCATGCATGTGTTGTTCTGTCACACCCATGTTTATATAATGTCAGCGCTAATCCCCCAACAGCCATTGGCCACACTACTGTACATAACACAGATAACATGGATCAAATCTTTGACATTTAATGCTGAGCTACACATTTCACAGGTATGTCCCACTGCCCACAGGTACACACAGTATTGTCCATAGCAGTAGTTAAGAAGAATATCTGTGCAGAAAGAAGTACTGCTGTCACATATGAATGCTTCACATTATGTGGACTATTCTTCAATAACATCTACTACATGCCAGTAAATACATATGTGTCACATACCTTTCCTTTGTATAATTTGATAATATTTCTTTTTCCTTCTCTCTCTCTCTCTCTCTCTCTCTCTCTGTCTCTCTCTCTGTCAGTCCATGCAATAGAGTGATTGAGTTTGTTGGCAGAGATTGCAGCCTGATTTTGTAGGAATTGCACATGAGCATGTGATGGCCTCTGCACCAATTATTGCCCACCATTTGCTAATTGCATGCAGCCTGTTGTGTAGTAATTGAAGTAATCACTGTCATAGCAACCTAGTACTATAAATTGCTGAGTCATGTAGGCATGGCCCTTTCAGCTTTCCAAGATGGAGATCATCCTTGTTTGGTGTGGACATCATTGTTTAAGACAGAAGGTTGGTATAGTTCTTATATCAGAAGCCAGGGGTGTAGCTAGAGATTTACATTTTGTACTCAGACCTAATGTTGCTGCTTCCAGTACCCACTTGTCAGTGTGAAATGTACTCACCCCTCAAAATGCTACACCAAGATACATGGAAAGATGTACTTTCTTTTCAACTGTTACAATTAACTGCCATACAAAGCTAGTTATAGAGATGTATTCCTTTGGCACAAGAATTGTTTGTGAACTGCTATACTGTGAATATTAATTTACACAATTCTAAACAGTTTGTGCTTTTCTAGTGTTGACATTAGCACAAGCTGCTCAGAAAAACTGGACACATTTCAGTACTGTGAGTATGCTTACCTACATCCTTGGTAGACCCTGCACACACAGGTATATTCTACATTTGGGTAGGGTTGCAGAAGTACAGGCAGCATAAGTAGTAATGTGTGGATTTTATCTTGATGGACTTACAGGGTTGCTGTGTACATGTTAGTTTATCAAGGCATGTAGTCTGTCTGCGTAACTCCCAACTGTGGACCTATCCACATGATAGCCAGAGAATAGCCTGTTATTTTTTGTCTGTGCACCACACAGGTCTTTTCAGCAATAGAACAATGGCATTCTTACAGTTGGTTGCTACCAGTACATGGCTACATCCATTTATATTTCAGTGTTTTATTCCTACATAAGGGTATGTTTCCAAAACTCCTTCCAAAGCTATTTGAACAGTGTGTAACAGCAGAAAGGCTAATATGCCTCTGTGTTTCTGCCTCTGCCAGACCTCTCAGCCAATCAGGTACATATTTGAACAGAATCAGGGAAAAGTGAAGAAAAACTCAGGGACAATCAGGGACACCTTTAAAATATTAGTGCCATTAAGTTGAAACATTGAGAGAATCGGAGCATATGAATTAATACACCTTTTCAGAAGTAAAAGAAGTGTCTAACTCTTAATTATTGTCATTATTTATTAAGTATAATTCACCACCTTTCTGCCCAAAGTCAGTAGTTTTAGGAGGGATTCAGAGGGACAGAGCTAAAATTTGGGTCAAAATCAGGGACGTCCCTGAAAATTAGGGACAGTTGAGAGGTACTCTGCCCTAAACAGATATGCCAGTGTTTGTCAGGCTGTGATACTGTGTGGGGTTGTAAGGTGATGGTGTAACATTATGTTCTGCTAGAATGGCTGCTTCCCTTATCACAGTCATGTAATGTAATCCCACAACTGTTGGTCAACATCCACAGAACAAGTTGTGTGGTATGGTATTCCGAATTTGCCCTTACATTCACTCATTCTGATGCATGATATAATTATTTAAGCACCAACTTGATGTATATCTACTGTGGCTTAGTGGTACTTCATATTGTGTAGTGTGTGCAAGGTCCGGGTTTCGAGACTTACAGATGTGTTTTATTTTGTTCCTGAGTAGAACAAGGGCCCTCACATACAGAGTGACTAAGGCACTTTTAAGCAGTTGTGAGTGGGTTTGTGCAATGCTTAGCCATGCTTAGCCAAGTGCAAACAAGTGCAAACCCGAGCAAATCCGTTCACTACTGCTTAATAGTGCTTACTTCCGCCTACCCCTGTGCTAATTTCTTTGAAAGAAAAGAAAAATGGGGAGATAGGAAAGTGGTGAAAAAGGGGCACAAAGAGGGAAACACAGTATGGAAAATAGCTTGGGATGTGCAGGACGGGTGTAGGGAAGAGCCATAGCTGCCCATTTCTTCAACAGCAACAGCTGTGCATATGCAATAAATTTGGAGATAGATGTGAACCCTTCAACCCCTGAGAGAGGGGTGAGGACAACAAAGTATGTTGTAATGCCAATTAAATAACATTTCATGTGTCCAGTGGACATGTGTGCAAAATGGGCAGCTATGTATGGGGCGTAATCTTTTTTTTTTTTGGGAGCAGATTGCCCTTTTTTTCAGGTGAGAGTGGAATGTGGGGTAGGGGAAGTAGGTATATTTGGGGAGGTAGGTTGGGGAGGTAAACAGACAAGACAAACAAGATGCATACAGGGGCGGTATATGACACATGTGGTGGGTGAACACCTTTGACGGGGAGAGATATTTGGAAATTACAAGCCCATGAGCCCCCAGATGGAAACAGTGAGACTGAGGTCCTCACCCATGGGCAGTCACCACTGCACATTCACGGCTCAGAAGGTGGCTGTGCTGGGGGCTGTGTAAGAGTGGCAGGCTGACCCATGAGTTGCACCACTCAGGCCAAAGGTGGTGTAGGGGTTCTACAACAGAATGTTCAATCTCTCTATGCACCACAGCCCAGACTCTACAAAGGGTGATAGGTGCCTCTCCACCCACGCTTGCACGGGGGGGCTGAGCCCCATCCACTGCAGTGCTTCCACCCGAAGGTGGCACAGGGCAAACGGAGGAGGAGGTCCCAGGCTGGGCACTGGATCTGCTGGTGCAAGGTGCCATGGCCAGCTGAGGTGGGACAGGTGGGTCCGCTGGGACTTATGAACTATGGTTTGGAGAGTTTAATCACAGTAAGACGCTGTCTGGTTCGATTCTCAGCTAGAACGTCTTCAGCATGGAGACATGCGTGAATGGGCATTTCATCGTTGAAGGTTGTGCGTCAGGGCTGGTAACTCGGCACGTAAAAATCAATTACTAATAATTAGCAGACCGGAGTTCCACTGTGGCGACCCCTAACCGGGAAAAGCTGAAAGACACAAACAAATAAAGATATGGGTTAGTAACAGTCAACAGCATTGCCAATTAGTTATAACAGCATGCAGAAGTATTCCCATTAACCCAACACACCAGATTTTCAACAGTTGAAAAGCAAGCATGACCAATGCATATATAGACAATAGTGGACATTACAACAACATGCAGGTTTAATTGATGGCAACAAGCCACCAATATTGTGGTATTTTAACAGGGCACATGCATAGAAATAAATGCAAATATTTATAAACCAATAGGACATATGACGCAACAAATGTTTCGAGATTAGACATACCGACTGAGGTGTGGAATTGCATTTTTTATGCATACAGTAGGGTGGAAAAAGATAGCTCAATTAACAACTTATATATCCTTCACTACATTCCTATTAACTGCAGTTATATGTCCCTTACATGTATTATTACACTGCCCAATGTCCTTATATTGTGCAATTGGATTTTGCTAGATCATTATATACATGAGCTGAATCTTACATACAAACTGTCCAAGATGCAGATGTTACTGCAATATATTTTGAGAGTTGCTCACACACACTACTGCTAAGATGGTACACTGACAGCTGTACTTTCATATAATTATCTAGATATGTTCAGGTGAAAGTATCAGTTATATGTTGACAGCTCCCTACATTTCTGGCAGCACACTGACATTTCTGGGGAACACAATAGCAAGCTACTCATGTGCCAGATTAACCTGTACATTCTGAGCATGAACCAACAGTTGAGGGCTGTAAATATGCATACAAGCTACTGGCACTCCCTTCATCCACGTTATATGTGCTTACACAAGTGTAGGTTGACACTGCTTAATACAACACTACTATTTGTAGAATGCAACAGTACAACATATCAAAGAAAATAACACAGATGCACTCCATGAATCATACATTTATTAAAGGATTATTACACCTTTATTTATTGGGTTACAAGACCTTTTGAGGGCTTTCTCATTTATTTTATATAACAGTACATGCAGAATAATTACTAACCTGCCTCATGATGCAGCCTTTGCAGCCTATCTTCATGGGCTTGCACGATCATAGCCCACACACCTGCAGCTGTGAAGTAAATGCAGTGATATTGAGACATACCTATCCATAGTATAGACAAGCATGGCAATTCTTAACTACTTAATACAATGGCTACTTAGTACTGGGGCATTAGGCATCATACGGGATTCCTGGATCCAGCAGTCCAGGTCATTGCCCCTATGCCACATCAGGTCAGAATAATGGTGCCTGACCTGCTCACCAGTCCGAGGAACACCAGTGGCACTGGTGAGATCATGGGCAAGACTGTTCCAGGCCTCCGTTTTATATTGGGTACCCTGGTACTGGCCCTGCAGGAGTCTTTCCTCATGTTTACGAACGAGGAGCCAAGCCATAATTTTTGACTCCTGGATGCCCCAGCATTGTGCTTTAAACCAAGTGTCCTCACCTACACCAGCCATGCTGACTGCAGAAGGAAGCTACAACCAGTTATAGCAAGTATTCCCAACTATGGAGCTTAAATATGCCTCAATTCCTGCACTTATTTGTGATTGGCCAGTTTTGGAAAAGCTCAGCTGTAGGCACACCTGCTTAGCTGATGTCAGCAATGTTTAAAATACCTGTGATAGATATGTCTCTGTTGAAAGTGCATGTTTGTAAAATGGTATGGCTTAGTGGTTACGTACTGTGACTATAGTGCACAGTATCCTGAGCTTGAGCCCTGTCACTGCTTTTTATTTTCCTGCTGAGCAGACCTGACTGGTTAAGGAACAGTAAAGCAGGAGTGAGTGTGTTTACCTGACTTTGCCCAACTTTGCCCTACTTTGCCCAACTTTGCCCAACGTTGCTCAACATTGCTCGACGTTGCCTGATGTTGCTTTACATTGCCTGACATTGCGCTGGCTAGCATGGTGCACTGCTACGTGCAATTGTATTGAAATGTGCTCAATACTGGTAAAATTTGCTTATCAGTGCTTTATATTGCTTAAAATAGGCTACTCATGCCTCAGAATACATAAACATTTCACCTTCATATATATATAATTCATGCACTACTACATTTAACATTTCAATGCTTTTTACAAAACTTATACATAAAACATGTCAGGAAATATATTTGTATACAGATTTCCCACAGAAAAAAGGAACATGCAGTAGTGGGACTCGAACCGGGAATGCCTCCTCTTTCTGCCAAGGCTCTAACCACTATGCTATTGCTACGTTGCTAAATTTAACTATATTTTTCTTATGATCCTCTTCTGGTGTCTAAGCTGCTAACTGTAGCTAAGCAATGGGCAAACCCGTGCAAACCCATGCAACTACGGGCAGCTATATTGTAAGAAAAAAAAAATTATTTTTATTTTTTATTTTGTAAGTTGTTTAACATATGGGGGAGTGTAGTGTTACCTTGTACACATGTGAGCAGACTCGCTCATGTAACTGGAAGTTGTGGCATTTCTTCATTGCAGGGGCGTGGATTTTTGGGCTGCTCTGCAGTCCGACATGCCCCCTACACTTGTCCATGCTCCGTATAAGCTTTAGAGTTGAGGCAGTGGGCCCTCATTAATATGCATGGTGTGCTTCCATCATACTCTTAGACTGGCGCTTCCATGTAAGACTAATCTAGTCTTACACGGAAGATTAGTAAATCCAGGGGATTATCTTCGATATATTTTGTATATATTTTTATGCTGTATTATTAATTAATATTTAAACTTTTTTTGAGTTCAGTATACAATGTCTCATGCTTGCATATCCATTAGGAACATCTACTTCACGTCTAGTAGCCCTTTATATGTTTTAGTTGGATCGTGCCAGACGATTATGGGTTTTATAATGTTTTATAATGTTATGTGATTCTTTATGAATGTTTTAGTTTTTACAAAAGTGCCTTTTGGTAAGAACGTTGATGGATTTTTCTTGTTGAATGTAACTCACTTATGACACTAAGGTTTTATGACTTGTTTGAAATGTTAATGTTGATTGGACTTGGAGCCTACCTAATTTGTATGATTACTTGATTGGCTAATTGTTGATAATATATAAAGCATGTCTTTTTGTCCTAGAGTTTGTCTGAAGAAGTTGGAGTATTTTCTCTTATGAAAGCACTCACAGTAAACAGCAATAAACAGATGCTTGGTGCCAGAGCCATGGCCTCAAGCTTAATGCCAAGTAATGTATAGTTATCCCCTTTGGAAATACCATGTACCTATGAATTACCACATAGGTGGCAGTACACTAAACACCGTAAGTGTGCTGACAGACATAGGGACACAAGTGGACGGTGGTCTCACCTTCATTAACCACATAGCCACAACAGTAAGGAAATTCTTCTATGTGGCACACCTCATCACTGAGGACTTTACATCCAGAAAAAGGAGGTAATTGTCCCACTGTACTCATCCTTCATTACACCCTGTATAGAGTACAATATGTACCTCGCAAGACAGCTGCGACAGCTGGGAAGGCAGTGGAAATACCTCACTATAAGAATCACAGGCCTCAAACAGATGGCCTATGCTAACCGTCTAGAAATCCTCCAGCTATACTCTGTGGCATATTGTCTACACAGAGGCTATCTCTGTGTAACATACAAGACTATGTCAAACCCTGGGAAATGACATCTGTAATATGTGTATGTACTGCCATGTACAGTACATATGTCTATGTGCTGTCATTACAGTAGCACCGGGTATTGAGTGTCATGTCTGGGACACACAAGTATATAAGACCTGCACAGCACTGTTATCCATGTGAATGTGTGACATGCAGGAGTAGCAACCCTGTGTACGTGCTGTCACACTGGCATGTAGTGTAACATGGCATTACTACTGTCAACAGTGCTGTCCCAGGGAAGGGAAGAGTGCTAACATTACTACTGACAACAAGCACACCTACAGGCATAGCTGCACTCTGAGGGCTCACTGTCATGTTCCTGGTGTGTGGGCTGTGTCACCGTATATATCCCCTACTGGATAATAATCAGACATGTGGAATGTAACTGTAGAGTACTGTCTGTAAAACACATGTTAGTGAGGGCTTACATGTAGTAATGGCATACTTATTGTTGTCAAACATCCATCTGTTGACACACTCATCCTACTGCATAGCTACTCGCCAAACTGGTGTCTGTCAGTCCCTCTACAGATGTGTAGATGGCAGGTATCCAGCTGGGATACATACTGACAACCTATGCTTGATTGACACCAACATTTGTGGCCAGCTGTGTACTACCTGTCACATATAGGTGACATCATCCTGTATGGGCCACATGCCACGGGTACCTACACTACACTAACACATCCAACTGAACATGCATGGGTACAGGTCTCCATCACAGACACTAACCATGTGTTGTAATACATGTTGCATACATGTCAACTGGATCACCTCAGTGGCCATGTGCAGAAGGCACCCAGAGGATTGGCTGATGCATGTCACTCTCACCCTGCCAGTCACTAACATGGTGTTTGTTGATAGATTGCTTGCTGGAACATGGCAGGTGGCTTGATACCAATGTGCACCCCCCCTACACATCCAATCCCTCCATGGACAATAGCCAGGTAAACAGCTATGACCACTTGCAGCAATGTACCACAGTACTGACACGTGTACATGTGCATTACTGAGGATAGCATTGTTTATGTGTAAATACACCTGTAGTTGGAAATTCCATGACAGCCTTCACAACTACCTCCACTGCCATTGCCATAGACAGATGTGGTCGCTGCTGTATTGGACATGACATGTACCCTGTTACACTCCTCTCCCTAACAGCTACATGTGCTTGCAGTACCAGCACAACGGTGTTATACAAATGGGTTGATAGGCATGGGAATCCCATTGAGGTCTGCCCCGTGTGTGCATGTGTGCATGCCTGCATATGTGTAGGGTACACCATTCCAAGGCAATGTGTGATAGTGTGTATGTCAGAGTATTGTGGTGGGCTCCAGTGTGTACAATATCCATTGGGGGATGTGGGTGCTGTGTACACTGTCATTACACCATGGTACACCTGGCATATGTCCCACATACCACTTTCTGGTGACCACTGTCACCATCACCCATACAGGTAACTGCTAACAGGATACAGCCCAGTTACACATGTGCTGTGTGCAGCCTACCTGTAACACATTAGACACATGGACTATTTAGTTAGCAACAATATGCCCAGGTCTCTAAGATGTGTGTCTGCCTGTTATGTGTCTGTCAGTGTGTATATGATGGTATGACACACTATGTATTCTCCATATATAAACATTAAATCCCTCATTACCATATTGTACATGTCTGTGGATGTTCTGCATGTAACATATGACCTGGTACACACCTCACCCTAAATGAGGTGTTGTGTGTGCAATGAAAGCCACACAGTTCAGTAGCAGTACATACCTAGGTAGGGGTCTAGTCACAGTGTTGTTAAGTAAGGATGTGTATGTGGATGGGTTGACATAAGGGTGCAGATTATACATGCATCAGCAGTTCACCTGTCAATTAGGCACAGGCAATAATTGTTATACAAACCTGTGACATGTGTGCAACTGTAAACCAAATATGTCACGGCCATGGTGTCAACACAATGCCATACCCTTGTGGAATATGACTGCAGATCATCCTCCTGCTGACACATGTACACCTACAACACAAATGAATAACATTATGGAGATAACAATCAATCAGTTTTACTGACAGCTGAAATGCATCATAGTTGCATGGCTGCACTACCTGATATGTATGCATTACACATTACCCCTGACAACATCTTACACTGCAGTACATTGCAACACTCTATTACAGTCATCGTGTGCATCAGAACCAAATTTATCTGTCCCTGCATCAATGTTATGGATGACAGGGATGTGGCACAGGTATCATTATATGTACAGGGTGTGTTGCTGGTTTGCCAGAGGCCGAGGGTGGTCCATACATTTGTCACCATGTGTGTGGGTGAGGGGTTTAGTTCATTGATTGGGGCATGGTGATGTTGTGTGTTGGTATGGGGTCACCCTAGGTGTGGTTGCATAGTGTGTGGGTATGCATGCACAAAATTCTGCCATATGGCCACCCTATACAGGTGTTGTTGGACAGCTGCAGACCATATCTGGTAGGGTGCGCAGTTCACAGCCTCCGGCCACGGACATGCTCACTGTGCCTTTTCCATCGGCATGTGCAGGTACAGACACTTTAAGACCTATACAGCATTGCATAACATTACACACATTTACACACGCACACACACACACACACACACACACACACACACACACACACACACACACACGCAAACACACACTCACACACACACTCACACACGTACACTCATACATATTGACAGTCCTCCTTACTACCTCCCTTTCCCTGGGTTTACAGACAGTCCCACATTCAGTTACATATATTTCCCATCCTGCATGGCACTTGCTAACATACATTCATTAGTACTACCCATTAACATATCATTCCTCTCCATGCCTACACGTGTGATCACAACACATGACCTGTTACTCCATCACCTCCCTGATGTGAGTGGAGTAGGTTGTACATGGCCTCACTGCTGTCATCCAGTATTACCATGTGTATGTCCAGTCATGGTGTACATGGCCCTTATATGGTTGGGGCTGCTACATTCACTACATATGTCACACACTGGAGTCTCATACTACAGTCTTGCTCAGTCCATGCCACATCTGCTGCACAATCAACCCATCATATGGGCAACAGTAATATCTGGATACACTCACTGATGTGCTCTGGTAATTTCCCATTGCATTAGTAGTGCTGCATACATGGGTAGCCAGTTATCTATCTGCTGCTGGCAATATGGTGTGTATACCTGGTGTGTACTTTCCCTCCCAATGCATGTTCCATGCTACATACCTTGTTATGCTATCAGCTGTCCTGTGTTCACATATCAGACAGGTGGTCCTGGTGTCTCGTGTGTCACTCCATGTACCTGTACAGCACAATCTCAAGAAGAAGTACTGCCATGTGATCAATCCCACTATCGCCTGTGCATACATGGACACCCACACAAACAGACACACATGTACGCATACATCTGACATGCATCGACTACACTCCACTCCACCAGATTGCACTTACAGGCAAAATCAACACCCCCACCCACCCCACACACACACCTACATGTGGGGTTGCGCAACATTTGTACACACAGTCCTCCTATTACCCTTCTGTCAGCATGCATTACATATGGTGCTCAACAGCATGCAGTGCAACTATAGTGACTTCATGCTAGTGCCAGTATACATGTGTGTGATGCATGGGCTTTGTTGATAGGTGATGGCCCTTCCCCTTGTAACACTGCACCCATGTACAAAGTGTTACTGTGGACCTGTTCTGCACCGTGCCTTGTACTGTGCATCATACATCACAGGTGTACAAACCATTGCTCCATATGTAGTACTGTGTCAGTTATGTCAGCTCCAATGCTCACAGCCCCTATGTGTTAGAGCAACTCATGGCTGGGATGATATGTGAACAGATATAATTTGTGAATGCCTGATATCTGCTTTACAGATCACAACATCAGCAGTGCATGTATGACCAGTACAAGACTATTACACTGACAACCACCATACCTTACCATGGCTATGGGGGGGTGCCCTACACATGTCCCACAACTCTGCATGGTTGCAAGATCTACTCATCTGCACATCCCTTTGAGTGCACACACTGCTGTCACTATGGCTGTGGGGAGAGGGTTACATCTGCCACAGTTATTTAACCTGATTGTGTGCAGATACAGCCATGAGGGTGTTGTTTCACACATGTCCCTACTGTAGCCCATGTGTCCTGCCATACTTCTCATCCCTGTGGACACATTTCACAATGGCAGGATGTTAGTTATCTTGCATGTGTCTGTTGTATCCTTCCAATACCCCAGCATGGTCTCTACTGTGATGCAGTGCATTTCACAGCAAAAAAAGTGAACGTGTACAGCATGCAGTATGGGTAGGTGTATTAGATGTGTGCGTGGCATATCCCATAGCTATTACATGCCCAGTGTATTGACAAGCATGAACATGAACCATGCTCACCGACTACAGGCTGCTGCCTTGGTGGTATCCTGGAAGGCCCTACATAAGAGTATGAGAAAGTTGATGTCTGTGGCCACAGCTGTGGCATTCATAAAGTGCGAGTGCAGCATTACGGTACATCAACAGTAGAAGTCTACAATACTACAGCTTATGCACAACTGTTTATTACTACTACACAGCAACAGACTATGTATATGACATCTCAGATTTGCATGATGTACTTGTACAGATGCAGATGCATACATGAGAGTGGTGTACTGATGTGCCCTGGGGCTTACTCCTTAGCCGGTGTGTCAGTGGCACCCACCTCCATAATGCGCCCTGCCAGTTGTTGGTGCTGCAGGCAGGCAGGTGCCACAAGGCTTCTGACAAGCTCCTCCACACAGGTGGGAGTGGATGGGGTGGATTGTCCCCCCTGTTTTGAGGTGGTCTCCCCATATGACAGCTGCATGCCGATGTACATGGTGAATCAGGCGGGTGCAATGATGCCGAACCTGCTCATAGCTGCGGTTCTGCAGTCCGACATCATTGACTCTGTGGACTAGATTGTTCCACAGGGCTGTCCTCTCCTGCTTATCATGGGCTGTCTGAACAGCAGTTCATAGTGCTGCACCATTTGTTCTATGATGACATTGGTTTTGGCAGCACTGTAAGCTGGCAATCGTGTGAGGGCCATCTTCCCTGGAAGACATAAAGATGGAAACAGGTCTTAGCACCTCATACAGCAGGGTTACCATAGTTCTTAATACACATCTTTGTATCCCCCCACCATATCAGCTACAACAAGCCGTTCACAGAATGCAGTTGGTATGTTGGCAGCTTACCTACCATTGGGACATATGTTGTATTGTACTAAGCTTTGTGCTATGTGTTTGCACCACACTTTGTGCTATGTGTTTGTAGCCATGTTCCCTGTGGGGACACTATCTTTGCTGGCCTGTTACAGACTATTTCACCTACATACCATTGTCAGTGCCACTATATATATATATATATATATATATATATATATATATATATATATATATATATGTGTGTGTGTGTGCAGATATATCTTGTGGGTTGTTTATATACCTATATCTATATAAGTCTCTGTGTATCTGTAGACATACACATCTCATTATATTTCACACAGATATTTATCTACATGTGAGGTGCATACAGACATCTGGTCCAAATTTTGTAACTGTCTTTCATTCACAGCTGCACTGTTCTGCCTTGCTGTGACAGAGACAGGTGTCACATGTGAACGCAGACTAACATTAGAGTGGTATATATGGTGAGAGATTGTTGGTAAGCCTATTATACACCTATGGCATTTGTGCATGCTACATTACACATTACCATGACTGTCCTGCAAGTGGTGTGCTCTGACACCCATGTGTCTATCATGATGGCAATACTTCCACCACCAGCTATTGCCCACACTAACATACCAATCACAGATATCATGGCTTACATCTTTGTCATTCATTTCTGATCTGTCCAGTTAGCAGGTATGTCCCTCTGCCTACAGGGACAGACAGTATTGTCCAGAGCAGTTGTTCAGCAGAACATCTTTACAGGGACAATTACAGATGGCACATATAAATCATTCCACATCATATGTTCTATTATTCTATATCACATACTACATTCAATTACATACATTTATGTTTTACATACCAGTTTTTTTTTCTGTCAGCTGTGACACCTTTCTGTTGATTGCATTTGTGTGTGTGTGTGTGTGTGTGTGTGTGTGTGTGTGTGTGTGTGTGTGTGTGTGTGTGTGTGTGTGTGTGTGTGTGTGTGTGTGTCTCTCTCTCTCCACTAGAATGATTGAGGATTGAGTTGGTTTGAATGGATTGCAGCATGGCTTTTGTACGTGATGCACATGATCAGGTGATGGGCTCAGCACCACTCAGTGTGCAACAGTTACTAACTGTATGAAGCCTGCTGTGTAGTACTTCAGATAACCACTGTCAGGCAACCCAGTACTATAAAATACTGACTCGTGTCGGCGTTGTCCCTTAACCTTTCCAGTATGGAGGACATCCTTCCTGTATGTGGGCAGCAGTGTTACAGACAGCAGGTTGCAATACCTCTTACAGTAGGACTTGCAGACACAGGCATACTACACATTTGTATGAGGTTCCAGACCTACAGACATAGTTTGTAGTGTTGTAATGGGCATTGTATATTGCTGGTCTTCCAATGTCTGTGTATATATAGTAGTTTAGGATGCTATGCAATCTGTCTGCATAGCTCTCAACTGAGGGCCTATCAACATGATGGCCAGTGGATTGTCTGTTTGGTTTTGTCTGTGCACTGCACAGGTCTTGTCCTAGATATATCACTGGCAATCTGTCTGTTGCATGCTATCAGTACATGGCTACATCCATTTGTGTTTCTGATGTCTTATACCTGCATAAGGTTATGTTGCAACAAATCCTGTAACACCAGCAACTTCCAGGGTGTGTAACAGCAATATTGCAAGTATGGCCCTGTGTTCCTGCCTCTGTCCTCCACATATATGGCAGGCTTTGTCCTGCTGCGATACAGTTAGGGGTTGTTAGGTAATGGCCTATCATTATTTACTGCTAGCATTCCTGCTATCATCCCAGTCATATCATGGACTCCCACAAAATATGTTGGTCAGGGTCCATACATGTGACAGATACATTGACATTACCACAACTTATACATTTCCCTCTAGGGTTTGACTACAGGGTGTAATTGAAGGCTGCTGAACTACATCTGTAATTGTTGATTGTTACTTATCTTGCAGGCAAATCCTCTGTCTGCTGCTGTACTAATTGAAGGCCTTGGCCTGGGCAGCATAGTATGTTATATATCCACATTGCTTTGCATCTACTGTTTTGTGTGGGCCTTGCATTCATCACTGATTAAATATTTCAAAATGTATGTGCTGTAAGTAATGGCATACATAAATAAAGGTTTTCTGTGTATGCATACCTGTGTGTCATGTCATGTCTTTTGAAATGTGAGTGAGAATATGTTTAATGTAAGTGTATATGTTTAATGTAAGTATTCTTATTTGTGGGGATGGTTGCCACACTACACATGTCATAGGTACCAGTTACAGGGCTTGTGGCTGAGGGATATACTTTGCACCCAGTACTTTCACACTACTTCACATATGTATGGCTACTACTACCTTGTGTCTGTGTATATGTGTATGTACCTATATACACACATATATATATATATACATATATATATATATATATATATATATATATATATATATATATATATATGTCATATATATTATATATATATATATATATATATATATATATATATATATATATATATATATACCTGAACATATTTGTCAATGTATAGATGTGTGTGCATATCTGTACCATTGTAATGTGTACTCCTTCCACATTGTACATTCCCTACAGTAGAATGACTTTTCTGCATGATATGTTACAGATATTGCCCTGACATTTACAGGTGAATTGGGTTACTGTTAAAAGCATTGTATCTGTGTTGTGGAGGGTCCTGAGGTCAAGAACTGCATGTGCGGGATATTGGATTGCACAGCATATCTGTTAGGGCTGTGGGGGGGTAACATCAGTAGGTACCAAGTATCCCTCATTTAAGCCCCCACCCCAATTAACAGTGCTTATGGTCTGTTATGTTGTAGTGAGTGTTTCAGGATTTTGTTCCCATGTGGAAATGCTATACACATTTCTATCTGTATATATATATATATATATATATATATATATATATATATATATATACATAATTATATATGTGAAACCATTATATATATATATATATATATATATATATATATATATATATATATATATATATATATACACACATATATACACACATATATATATATATATATGTATACATATGAACATATTTATCTAGCTATGTACAACTGATGTTATATGATTATTTGTGTGTCATACATATACATATATATACATATAGATGTCTATCTGTCTACATTTACAGATATATATCTGTCCATATGTCCATGCATGTTCACCTTATATTTTTGGCATGTACCTCTTTCTCTAGGCAATTGACATGGATGATCTCAGGACTGAAGTCAGTCACTCGTGCCGTCACTTTTGTGTTTCAGACTTCATCTCCTTCAAGATATGTGTTCTAGTACATATAACTGTGTAACTAGCAATGTTTTAAGTGTATTAGAGCAGTATTTGACATATATCCCAATTTGTACCCACATTTGGGCACACTTTGTCCGGAATTCTTGCATTAAGAGGTTGTGTGGTATGATATTACTACATTTCCTGTACTGTTGACTGATTGTGCTGGATTATATATTTGTGAAAACAACAGGGTTATGTATATCTGCCATGGCTTAGTGGTAAATTACTTTGTGTATGGTATGCAGGATCCTGGGCTCGAGCCTTTAAGAGGCTGTTTACTTTGTTTCTGGGCAGAACACCAGCCATTGGATACAAAATGATTAAGGCACTTCTGAGCAGTTGTAATCAGTGTGCACAGGTTTGCGCAGAGCTAAGCAATGCTAACCTCCAGTTGCAGTTGCTTACACTCAGTTAGCTTCTACTTTGCTTAATCTGTGTAGGCAATGCTTACCCCTGCACAAACACACTTAAACACGCTTACTAGTGCTTATATATGCATACTACTGCTTATTTGTGCTTACACCTGCTTACTAGTGCCTTATTCATTATGACACTGACACTTCACATGTGCATTTAATGCAGTACTCCAGTTCACATTTAAATGTTATTTAGTAGGTTATACAGCAAAACACTGTTCATATACAGATTTCACATGGAAAGTGCTGCAGTGAGACTCGAACTGGGAATGCATGCGCATTAGGCAGATTCTCTGCCCACTACACTATTGCTGTGCTGCTTCATTTGCATATATCTTCCTTGTTAGCCTCTTCAGCCTTTAAAGCTGGTTTAACCGTAGCTGAGCAATGGACATGCCCGTGCACCTACAGTTAGCTTTAATTGGTGTTTTACAAAACATAATAGGGTTTCTTTATTTACTTTTTCAGTACTGTTGCTGTTGCACACATGGGGAACTGTTGGTTGGGGATATAAGGACACCTATGAGCGATCTCACTCATCTCTTAACATTTTCTGCTTTTCTACATTGCAGGGGCATGTTTATTCTGAGAGCTCTGCTCTCAGCCATGCCCCCTGCAATCGTACATGCTCCATGTAAGCTTGGGAGCTTGGGTAGTGTGCCTTCATTAATATGCATGGCACGCTGCCATCCTGCTCCTAAATGGGCACTTCCATGCAGGATTCAACTAGTCCTGCAAGGAAGATTAGTAAATCCAGGGGTGCCTGTAAAAAGGTATTAATATCTTTCCAAAATGTTTCCAAAACTATACAATCAAAGAACATGTAAGACCAATCCACATTCAATTCCTTATTACATCTCCAGCGTGAAACATCAGTTTTACAAAATTTACTTATGGCATGGGGAGTATTGAAAGACCTGTATAAAAATTTCCATGTAAATATTTTCCATTTAGGTGATGAGGTAGTTACACTAGCTGATTTTAATATATTCGATTTATCATTATCCAAAGGCAGATGCTTGTTTATTAAAACATAATAATTCCAATAACTGTCAGGAAATACATCTAAATCAAGTTTAATTGCTTTATATATATATATATATATATATATATATATATATATATATATATATATATATGTGATAACTTATTTTTTACAGGGGCGATATGTTGTATTGATAATATCATGTAACATATTAAATTAGGTATTGTTCTCTTATTTGAAGAGGGCATTGATTCAATTTTGTTTAAGATATATTTTCTTTCTTCTTGCAAGTCCAACCAGGAAAGTGTATCAAATTTAAATTCAACCTTAAGCGTATTCATGGATTTCAGTTCCTTATTTGACATCATTTGATACCAAAACATTAATTGCTTTTGCCGAAAGGAGGTCATTTTTGCATAGTCTGAAGAAAATAAGACTCTTTGTGTGTATGGTAAAGGAAAAAGAAGAAATAGCCAATCATTATATAAGTTACATTTGAGTATAAAGATTCTAAAAGGTTTTAAAAGAAGTGACAAATAGTTACATTTAAAACTGTGAGAAGGAAAGATAGAGAAATAATATTTTATAATCCAAATAAATGAGTTATTCACTTACTCTAATTTCTGAGAGTTATATTTTTTGTTTTATCATATGTTAGTGTTTCAAGCATTTTTTCCCATTTCACTTGGTATTCCATATCTACAAGAAGAGAATAGTTTTGATCACTGATGAAATTGAGTTAAATTCCAAGTTTGGCAAGGCAATGCTGCCATTGTCCCAATTCTTCATGTGATAAGTCAATGCAATTCTAGATTTGTTAGAAAACCATAAAAATGTTTGGAACATTGAATTGATTTTCTTGATTATTGAGTTTGGGGGAGGTAAAGAGATGGAGTGAATAGTGTAAAGTATTTTAGGAAGGAGAATCATCTTGATGATTGAGAGTTTTTCATCCATTGAAAAAAGAATTTTATTCCATTTTTTAATCAGGGTTTCTATTAATATAATTTTTTGTTGTATTTGGACTATGCATTTTATATTCATAGTATTTATAATTCATAAATAAAGTATTTGTTCAGACTGTGATAAATATTTTCTGAAATCTTCATGTAAATTAAACTTCTTTGGGCCAATTAATACAATTTGCATTTTATTATTACAAGTTAGGTTAGGCCTGATTCATTTTGGAAGCGATTCATATCATTAAAGAGAGCATAAATAGAGGAATTCTCACCACCAAGAGTAAGAAGGATGTCATCAGCAAACATTTGTATTTTAGAGAACTTGTTAGAATTTAACTTAAAACCTCCAATATCTTTATCCCACTTTATTATGTTCGCCCATGGTTCCATAATTAATGTGAATAATAAAGGGGATAGTTAGCATCCTTGTTTAGTACCCTTAATAATGGGAATATTTTGAGATATATTTGTGCCAATTTTAATATATGCTTGACTACCATTGTATAACTGAGTAATAAGATTTATAAAATTATAAGTAAAGTTTAGTTCTTCCAATAAAATGAATAAGTAATCCAAATTAATATTTCCTTTTGTAAATTGTACGATCTGATCTAAATTCTGTTTTACTGTACTATTTCCAAGTCCTGGGATCCAATATATATTCAAAAAAGTATATATTTTTTATTTAATTCTATAATAACAGAACAAAACATCCCTTTATTTATCTTAATAAACTGCATGTATCTTGGGCAAAGGTATAGTATTGTTCCATAAAATTGCCACTCCCCTTTTTGCTCGAGTGTGTTCTGAACGTACTAATAAATAATATGATCTATTATCAATCTTGGATACATCTTTGGATAATAAATGGGTTTCTTGAGAAATATCAGTTGGGCTTTATGGAATTTGAGATATTTGAATAGGCTTCCTCTCTTGTTAGGATTATTTAAACCATTAATATTAATTGAGATACATTTTATTGATGACATTCAGAGACTTGCTTGTGTATATACAAGAAGTTGACCTATATGATTTTATACTATGTGATCTAGAAGGAATACCAAATATTAATTCATTATTGAAAAGGAATGATAAAACTAAAAAAAGTTTTTTTAAGTATTTCTCATCTTAAAAAGGAAAGTGAATGTTAGTAAGAATAATAACAAAAGTTTTATATAACTTAAACTTATAACATTATTTGCAACCCAATCCTCTCTAGAGTTTAAAACTCCTAATGTGAGTGACATATTATCACTCAAATTAACTCTTGCTCTAGTAGCAACATCCATTCAGCTTCTGTCATCATTAGAATGTTATTTAACTTAATAAAAGTATGGCTTCTTGTCATAATCCTATTAATAGAGGATATATCAAACACAACATGAAATAATTTTTAGAAACTACTAAAAGATAATTAAATTCAGAGATCAGAGATAGAACAAACTATATAAAATACATTAAACAATAAAGAATATCATTCATCTATGAATAGATTACAGCCTATTAAAAATAACTTCTGTAATGTCAAAGAAAGTTAACTAATCTCAATTGTGAGTAAGCAAATGTTTAGATTAATCAATAGAGTGAGAATTCTAATAAAGTGGGAATAAAAACAGCATTAGTAACCTATCACACTTATAATTCTACCTAGGAATAACAGAATCAGTTTTGCTGTAAGTATCCTGAATAAAGTGTATAATATTTTCCCAAAAATATGTGTCAGTTTATGAAAGGTTATAAAATCAACCAACTATGCCAACAATGTAAATTATATCATTCTAAGAAAGAATCATTATTCAAATATATATAAGATATAAACTAACAACTGGCTAATAAATTAGTTAACAGGCCCACCATTAGAGGAAGGCAAATACTAGTATTGAAACTCCTTTTTTTTTTGGGTGTATGTGTATGATTACTTATTGCTATTCAAAGAAAAATGAAAAGAAATGTAATGTAGTTCTGAATATTATCAAACATTTATGCTATATTCAGACCAAAAAAGTTCTTGATGGGTTATAACTGTAAAACTGGTTGCCAGTATTGTCAAATTTGACTTCACTATATACAGATTTATAGAATAGACTAATTAACTTAAAGTTGACATATGCCAAATATATCTCTTTTCCCTTTTCTTTTCTTCCTCTCCCCTCTCCTCTTCTCTTTCTAACCTCTTTTTGGTGGTGTAAACAATGTAATAGTGAAATATACAGTAAAGATGTTAAATACAAACAGAGTTTGTTACACTGCTGCTAGTTGTCATAAATTAATTATTCTTGACAATAGGGGAAATATATTAACTGAAACAGAAATGAAAAAGCTGTTGGCTAAATAATCAGTTATACATAGGAAGCTCACATCTTATCTGAAGCAACAGCTTAGTATTTTCCTGTGTTATCAAGTTATTTACTAATTCAATGCTAATAAAAGCTAAGAGTGGCATATTTGTATGCCCAGAGTATATACCAAGCTTATTTTTAGATTTCTTTATACTGTATCCTTGGGAAAGAAAAAAAAAGAAAAAATGGTGCATTTAAACATTCCAAATGCAGTGCAAATATTCAAGTCTGGGGTCAGAGGTTGTTTATTCATGACAGTTGCATGAGGATGCTTCTCACAGGACAGACTTGACACAGGAAGCGCTGCGTGCAGAGTCTCGGGCTGGATTTAGAAAAACAAATAGAGGATTCCAGCGGGAACTTGTAAGTGTATTTTGCATTTCTTGTTTTATTTTAAGGAAGATATTCTGGCATGAGACATCTCCAACTCGCAGATTTGTACAAGGCAAAGTAAAACAAAAAGGAGTATGACAAGAGAGAGCAGGGCATAGAGAGAAGACCCACAATGTCTCCTAAACACCACCAATGAATCATTCAGTAATTAATATACCAACAACCAACCACTTAATAAATAAAACCATACCAAGTCTACACAACACACCCTATCCACCACCGTATGAGACTCAACTCAAAACACAAACTGGCAAAAGGTTTCACCAAGGAGAATTCTCTCGGTTACTAAAACCACCTCTTAAACGAAGCTCAATCAATCCATCTAGTGCCATCCCGACCCACTAATCAAAGCAAACAAATAGCAAAAAAAGATCAACACACCATTCTCAGAGACCGAGAGACACTAGACATAATCAGACTAAAAAATGAAAAAATAATAACAACATAACACACACAGATATTTCCCAGGAGAGTGGCAATACTCGCAAATCTAGACAAGCAGTGAAAACACATAGCTGCATGTATCCTGTTACAGTAATAAGCAACCAAACCTTAATTTAATTAGGATTAATTAAAAATGGACTGTATCAAAGTTATAGTGTTATAAACTTTGCAAGGATACAATCCTTTGCCTAGACCTTAAATCAGAGCTATATTAAGCCAAAACTACTGCATCTTCAAAAAAATAAATATAAAACTTTAATAACAACAAAACAGTATAATTGAGCTTACCTGGGAATCTGATTATATTTCCTTTGCCCTACAGGGTCATGAAACTCTAGAGAGATTATCTTATTTGTTAAGTTTTATGTGTTATAGTGTATAGTCCATTGAATAGAAGAAATATGAGGGGCATTTCAGAATTGTAGCAATAAAGAGCTGAATATTCAGTTATTATTAATTTTTTAAGTTTCTTTTTAGGGTCCAATGATTTCCATGCACCATTATCAGCCAGTCTTTTAAGGCTTGAGTGAGCCCACTCCATTTCTTCAATCCTGTCCAAAATTTATTTTGTTATTTTTTATAAATGATATAGCAGAATCTAGGTCTTCAAATGTTTTTGATCCATTTTGATAGAAGAGTCTCAGCCTTGCAGGGAATAACAAATGAGTTTTATTTGATTTTTTTTGAGTTCTCTGCCAAGGGTAGAAAGTAATTACAGTAGAAGAATAATTATTGTCAAAGCTGATGACATTGTCTTGTATTTTAATTGGAGATTTTGCCCATGCAGTTTTTAAAACCATTTCCTTATTATGTGAGGACAGGAACTTCACGATGACAGATTTTGTGGAATTACTTTTATTATTTTTAGAAGATACCTTGGATCTGTGGGCTCTTTCAATACCACATGAAAATGCCTCTGGGAGCTCTAGGATATCAGGCAGCCATGTAGACAGGAACTTCTCCAAGTTATATTATCAGGTAGATCAAAAATTCTGACATTATTCTGACGTGGCCTATTTTCAAGGTCATCTACTTTTGATTGTAGAAGTGTATTTTGTTTTAAGAGAAACTAAATACTATGTCCCCCCTCCTGTATCCTGCTGTCCATATCATTCAGTGCTGATTCAATAACAGAAATTGGTCTTTTCTGTTGTAACAAGTCATCATGTAATGTGTCCATTTGCTGGGTACACTTCTCTTTAAAATTATCCAGTTTCAAGTCCATTATGTTTATTTTTGTCAATAGTTCTTGAATGTTAGTTAATGATTGTAATTCCTTTTCAAGACGTGTCTCTTGATATGAACATTTAGTGAAGCTCATCTTGCCTTCTGATGTAGAAAAGTTTACCAATGGTGTTTTGACAGGAAAAATCAAGAATTACAAATACATTTTTTATACTATCCTAATGGTGTTGTTGTCTTTTGGCTTTTCCCGGTTAGGGGTCGCCACAGCAGAACTCCGTTCTGCTAATAATTGGCAGTAGATTTTCATGAACGCCAAGGTGCCAGCTCGACATTCAACCTTCAATGAAGGCACGCCCATTTACGCATGTCTTTTGAACGGCCACCCAACCACGGGGAGAACATGCAGACTCCACACAGAAGGCACTCCCCGCACTCCAGCCGAGAATCGAACGGGAGAACCTTTTGCTGTGAAGCAACAACGCTACCGTTGCACCACCATGGTCTACTATCCTAATATATGTCCTAAAAAGTCATTTAGTAGAAAAAAATCCAGAATTAGGATAGTTGTTTTCAAAAAATCCTGTCAATAATGTTCTGAATGGACAGGGCTGAAAGAAAATGCTACTACTCTGTGCTCATCCTAGCCACGCCCCTCAATAACTTACAATTCTTGGTGGTCTCCCATCAGTGTAACTATCCCTGCAATTTAAGGATCATCTGCAATGTTTTCTATCCAACAGGTGTATTGGGGGGGTGGGGATAAATACATGAAATCAGAAGTGTCCCCATATGGATGCTTGAGGGACATACTTACTGACTTTTATTTCCTTGGATTTTCCTCCATGAATACACACCCAAGCCTTCCTATTAACAAATCAATTAACATTCTACCTAACAAAATGCCTGCTAAATTTCCACTGTGACAAAGCTTTCAGAATAGAGTCATGATGAACAGGATCACAGACATTAGCTAAATCAACATAAATTGCATCAATGGGTAACTTTTCATCTAAGGCCCTTATTATTTCTGTAGAACAACTAATTAAATTAGTAATGGTGGTTCTCCCAGAAGTAAAGCCATGCTGGTATAAATCTCACAATAACCTTGGAATTCTGAATCCATCACAATTCCTAGTATAAGATGTTCAAAGGTTTTGCCAGTTATATTTGCTAGGCTTATTGGCCTAAAATTATCCACATTGTTTGTAGGCCCATGTGTATTGTACTAATATTGACACCTTTCCAATAAGAAGAAACATGTCCAGATATCAAACTATTTTGGAATAAGTAGATTAATGGTTTTGGTATTCCATCTTAATATCATTCAAGAAGACCCCATTTTCTCATCTGGGCCTGGAGACAGCCTGTTCCTTCATCACAAGAAGGACAGTATATTCATTGCTACCATCCAAGAAACTTAACATAAGGAAAAGTTTCCATGCACTTGGACAGAAGAAAAATTGCCAAAACTCTCGAATACTTCAGACAAGCGTGAAACAACTGTTTTTTTTTCACTTTGGGAAATCCATATACTCTCATTACACTTTTTCCTACATTCACTTGCATACTTAAAGAAGGATTTTTTTTATTATTTGAAAATGTGTTCACAACCTATATACTTGTATGCTTTTTTGGCTAATGTAATAGTTTTTTTTACTGTTCCAATCATTTCTCAGTACATTTCCTAGTTATTTCCACTTATTTCTCATATTCTGTCAATATCTCTTTTTCTTATCAAGAAAATGTGTCTCTGTTATATTCAACCAAGAGGGTTTCCTAGATTCCATCATATAACCATATGCATTGGGACAAAAATTTCTTCACTTTTTAAAAGTAGAAAACAGACCTTTTTTTTGTTCCTGAAGTTATACTCTTGTGCAGATCTGGAGCGTCTTAGGAGAGAGGGAGAGAGAGAGAGAGAGAGAGAGAGAGAGAGAGAGATAAAGCATGCCAACACAGTGTGAAGAAGGAATTTTTTTGGTTCCTCTAGTAGGATTTCAAGAGAGCAGATCAGGAGTCTGAGAATGAGCCACGGGGTGCTACATCTGGGAACATACTTTTGTAGGATTTCAAGAGAGCAGATCAGGAGTCTGAGAATGAGCCAAGGGGTGCTACATCTGGGAACATACTTTTTTTTTCTCTCTTCCTTTTTGCTTCACAACTTAAAGTTGAGGAGTAGCAGATGCTGGAGCAGAACTGAGCATTAGGTGAGCCAGCAATGGCTGTTGTTACCACAGGCATATCTGTGGTCCATGGGACAGCACATGACTCATTACCACATGTATCATACCTGGAATATTTAATTTATGTGTGCTGTAGGCCAGAGAGACAGCCCTCCTCAGTGCTGCACCTCTTCCAGGTAAAGTATGGGTATCTCTGAATAGGAAACCGCTGTTTCTGAATCTCAGGGAAATGTGTTCATTTAGTGGAGCTGGGCCCAGATATTCAGGAATTGTTATATATGATCATTGTGAAACATTTGTGCATTAGTATCCATTAATGTCAAATGGTGTCATCTGGCTTCTGTACCAGAATGTATCTGAATGGACATGATAAGCATGGCATGTCATTTCGGTTTCATTTTGTCCTCAGGCACCTCTGACTTGGTCATCCTGATGTCTTCACATCCCATTTGGCCTTGTATAGTTTCCCATGCATGAATTCTATCAAGCTACTTTGACATTTTCTGCAATCTCAGAATCATTGATTGTTTTACCCTTTTAGGATAAATAACAATCGGTTGCGGCTATACGTTATAAATAGTATAGAAAATGTGGATGTGTTACCAGCCTCCTTTAGATTTTTACTCTGTTTGTGTTTAGAAAAAAAATTGCACTACATAACATTCAACTTCCTGTAGCTAGGTATTTGCAAATTTAAAGATATACACATTTATATGCTACATCATCTTTTTCTAGTTATAAAATATACCTATTATTATACACCTAAAATACATATTCCCCGGGATTCATGAAACTCAGCAAAAGGACGGCGTTAGCCTTGCGCCAACTGTGTGGTGTAGAGATGGCACAGCAGCACCACATGCATATTAATGAAGGTGCGCTGCTGTAACGGCCACATGCATAGGAAATGTGTACGAGTATAGGGGGCATGTCCAAGCACTGCACAGAGGCATGATCATGTCGGATGCATATACGCAACCTAAAATGCTGATTAGTACATCCTGCCTCCAATAGTAATCACTCCTGTCAGTGTTCGTGGATACTGAAATGTATGCAAAGCATACAAGACAACTTGCGAACACTACAATAAGAAGTAAACACAAAGGCACGTAGCTGAATATTGAGTCCCCGTCCCTCGAACAAAGATATTTAAAACCCCGTGCCCGTATTCCATTGTAGTGTCACTAGTTATACAAGTGGAAGTGAAACGCATCGTGTTAGCACCCCGCCAATTGCCAAGCCCAGCCCAATGGTATGGGTTACCACCTGTCCCACATTGTGAGGGACAGTCCCCCTCTAGGCAGGTGTGTCCATACCAAATTCATAATAAATGTGAAATGCCCTGCGATAGTAGGATATAATTATGTCCCATATGTTATGAAATAGTCCCATACAGTACATATGTCCATATATAAAATATCTATATGTTACAAGAAACAGAATAAACAAGTAAATGAAACAGAATAAGCAACTACACCATCACAACAATAAAAGCTTATATGTAGGCATGAAACTAAAGTACTATCCTTTGTAATGACCGTGGGTATGGGTTGGCCTGTAAACTCAGATGTGTGCCACAAAAATGTTCCATCCAGGTCATATGAAAAGGTGGCCACCCTACCAATGGTCAGAGCATTCGCCCAATATCTGCCCATTTGTGGTCCAAGACGTCCTTGCCAGGACGGCCCATGGATGAATGGGTATTACCAGGGTCTACCTACCATGTCATGAAAGATAAGTATTTGCGAGTACCTATGTGCATGACATACAGCAAGTGGTTGATCTGAAATGTTAGTGTAGACCTCACAACCATATTGGTCCCAGAGATATGTAGTGTACGCAATATGTTTTGTTGACTGTGCCATGGGCCATCAACTAGAGAAGGGATGAATGTTGATTGTGGAATATGGGGGTGGGTGGTGACGGGTAATGTAATATATCACCAATGACAGACTGAGTTGGATGCACAATAGGTGAACTGGAGGTCTACAAGGGAGCGGTGTGTGAATGAGGAAGATAACCAAAGAACAAATATACACATCCGCAATACAATCCCACAAACATGTGAACATTAAAATGTGCAATACACATGTACAGAAACGTTACCAGCACATACCCACATAATGGTCTGGCCTGAACTGAGCCATCCAACCCCAACACACCTGGATACATAATTGAATACCCATCATCCCCTTCACAGCACACCACCCCCCCCTTCCTGAACATCCACCAAAACCAGCCATACTCGGGCTGCTAGATAGGCGCGGCCATATCTGCACATAGTGACCCCTACCCATATCTAGTAGGCAGTCTCACCCTAGGCATTCTCAGGATTGCAAACTATGTATCCCTTGCATGTATAACCCTACCTTACAGCTGTAAAGTGAAAATGGTCATCGTTCCCCACAATTTGTGGATATCCCTCATGGGATATGTATCTATTCTAAACATTAGACTTGGTGTCACAACACGATGTCCAGTCCTGTATACATCTGGACACAGGTTGTATGAGCAGTAGCTCTCCACAAGACTGCTCAGCCTCCAGCCAGTCCTGCAGAACCTACAACCCGGGATTAAACACCTGACCGTGATGCACATCTCCCCACGTGCATTATCGGGAATATATACCTTAAACATTCGCATAGTGGCAGTCAGATATAGGGTGCTTAAGGCACTGTAAAGCTGATATAAGTAGGGTTACCACCTGCCCCACCTTGTGAGGGACAGTTCCTTTTTTGTTAGTTGTGTCCAGACCAAATATAATGCAATGGCAAATGTCCTGTGATAGTAGGAAATATGTCCCATATATCATGTAACAGTTGCATAAAACATTTATTTATGTAAAATACTCAAAGTTACAAGAAACAGGTGAAGCAAACAAACTGCTACAAGAATAAGCATTCATTTAGGGAAATAAGTAAAGTTCTAACCTTTGTACTGACCATGGGTATGTGTCGGCCTGTAAAGTGTGATGTGCGTCCTGAAAATGCTCCGCTTTGGCCATATGAAAAGGTGGCAACCCGAGACGTAAGCGAGTATGCAAACGTGTATGCGTGATGGTGGGTGGCGGTGATTCAATGGTATGGGAAATGTAAATGAGCATGTAGGTGTATATGCATGTGTATGTACAGACCGATATATATATATATATATATATATATATATATATATATATATATATATATATATATATATATATATATATATATATATATATATATATATATATATATATATATATATATATATATGTAGATATGAAGAATGAACATGGTCACAATAGAGTGCTGTTATATATCAGGATGGCCATCGGTGAGCACACCTCTGCATCCCCAAACACAGGTAGAAAGCTAAAAGTGGAACGAACTATCTCCCCTTGCTGTCTGACTTTCAGCTAGGTACAGGGCAGTCCTGGTCCCCAGTCGGACAAGCCTAAACCCAGAAGACCATATGAACACCCTGACAATCAAACATGCGTATGTGCCAGGACTATAGGCTGTAGAGGTCTGAATATCCTCGGAGTGAGTCAACATGCGGCACGAGTCGAGAGCAGTAGGGAATAGGGAATGACGCATGTGTGGTAGTGTGTTTTTCCCAACAGGTAAATGGATGCCTGCTGTGTAAGTGAAGTGATGAGGCATGTGTTCGGGTAACTATGCACCATGGGTATACATATAAATGAAGCTGAACACCAATAGTGTAGTGGTTAGAGCATCCGCCTAACGAAAAGGCATTCACGGTTCAAGGTCGACAATAGCACATATCATTTTCCTTGTAGAATTAATGTTGCTCTGCTGTAAAGCCAACATTTAAACATGTAAAGGTGAACATGTGCATCGCATGGGACTATTAACCAATTCCTTTCAATCAAAGTGGTACTGTCATAATGTATAAGGCACAAATATTGTTTAAAATTGTACTTGTTTTAAAATGTATTACTGGAGCTTTTCTCTTCGGGTCTCCACTGAAAATGGGCCACAAGCCCAGTTGGACAAACCCAGTTAACAAAAGTCAATAAATAAATAAATAAAGCATAAATAAGCGACAGTAAACATATGTATCGTGCAGTAAGCATAGGCAAGTGTGCCTGTGCGGGTGTAAGCGGCTCCCAGCATAGGAAATGTGTGTTTGTATATCTATATATATATATATATATATATATATATATATATATATATATATATATACACACACACACACACACACACACACACACACACACACACACACACACACACATATATATGTGTGTGTATAGATATATATCTACATACATGAGAAATATATATATATATATATATATATATATATATATATATATATATATATATTTAAAGAATGGACGTTGTAACAGTAAAGCATACACAAGGGATGTGAAGGGAATCAAGAGCAATGTTGGTATTGTAAAGTGCTTTCAGCGTATGTCATAAAAAGCTGCCCAGGAGTGAGCAGAGCACCGCTACTCACACCACAGGCAGGGTATTACCACTGGGAGTAACATTGTTGAAATGCTAGGTGTACTTTACACACATGCGGAGTGTAGTCCCATGCTGGGATCTCCAAAAATTGGAAAGCGCAAATGGCTGTATTTCATAACACCAGGAAAGGCACGTATGTGCAAATATACGTGGCGGGAGACCATGTGAATACACGAGGTGGGACAGAATGTGTGTAGGGCCCCAAAAGCTTTGGAGAGGGAAATGTGTAAAGGTGTGTCATGGTTGCGATAACAAGTGGATAATGGATGTTACGCCTGTAAATTTAAAATGGATGGGGTGGAGGAACTATGAGTATGCAATTATGGATCCAGGCATGCCAGGGTTGGATGGTCCAGTTCTAATGGACCGCCCTGTGGAGGTCAGCTAGGTCATAATAGGTATATATGCATACTCACATTTAGACAACAATATACACAGTTTCTACTGTCGTCTACATTAAAGCAGACTGTCGCTAAGTGGCTCCTTGGATTTATTTGAAGCTGAATTTCGCCAGATAACTGAGAATCGTGGTTTTTATGCTGCACTTTGCTGTTGGTTTAATCGTCTATTTCTTGATTTGGGTTTTTTGTGTGTTGAGATATATATATATATATATATATATATATATATATATATATATATATATACACACATACGCATATATATATATATATATATATATATAAAACAGCAAGATATGAATATACATGTATGAATACATATCTAGGCCGGTGAGACATACAGACATGCAATAAAGGTAAATACAACACTGGTTCCCAGACCACCGTCAGGAAACTACCAGTGGGAGAGCTCTACAAGGTCTACACTTTAAACATGGATAGTGACGTCCCTTGTGGGACACCAAAAATATGGTGCCTTCAGTTGATGGGTGTAACACAGTTAAGACTTTGATGTAGCTGTACACGGAACAGTAGGTTGTGCAAGCTGGGTAACACATGGAATGACACAATGTACGAGATGTGTCCTGACACGGGGAGAGTGGGCAGTGTGTAGGGGTGTGTTCATATCCCACCTGCATCCACCTGCGTCCACAGTAAGGATGAGTGCTGTAGAGTAGTGGCAGGTAGGGGAATTATGGGTATGCAATTATGGATCCAGGCATGCCAGGGTTAGATGGGCCAGTTCTAATGGACCGTCCCATGGAGGTCAGCTAGGTCAAAATAGGTATATATGCATACTCACAAGCAAACAATATATGTTGACATACAAATTCTGTAACACATGCATTCCATTTGTTGACATAAATAATAGGAATGTGCCCATACAAACATCGACAGTACATGGAATAATAGTCTGTGCAGTAAAGGGACGGGACGAATCACACTATCACATTCCAATTACCATCAGAAATCCGTACATGAACATATAGCGACATCTCTCCGCTGTATAACGTGCGACATACCATTTACAAGATGACTGGAGTGTGTTGGTGTTATAATGAATAAGGCACTAGTATGCCGTTGAAGCTTATAAACATCATTACACATGTGTAAGTGCGTATGAGCGTGGAATTTATTGACGCACTGATGTACAAATATATATATATATATATATATATATATATATATATATATATATATATATATATATATATATATATGAATGACAGCAAGATATGAATATACATGCATGAATACATATGCAGATATGTCTGTATATATTAATGTAAATATATATATTTTATACACATGTATATACCTAGGTTATGTTGAAGCAGTGTCGGGTCAACAAACATCTACTTACACCCCCCAGCTAGGCCAGTGAGACATGCAGACACGCAATAAAGGTAAATATAACACTGGTTCCCAGACCACTGGCAGGAAACTATCAGTGGAAGAGATCTACAAGGTCTACACTTTAAACATGGACAGCGACATCCCTTGCGGGACACCAAAAATTTGGTACTTCCAGTTAATGGCGCAACACAATTACATCCAGGATATAGCTGTACATGGAACAGTAGGTTGTGCAAGCTGATAACACATGGATTGGCACAATGTACGACATGTGTCCCAACACGGGAAGAGTGGCCAGTGTGTAGGGGTGTGTTCATATCCCACCTGCATCCACCTGTGTCCACAGTAAGGATGAGTGCTGTAGAGTAGTGGCAGGTGGGGGAACTATGGGTATGCAATTATGGATCCAGACTTGCCAGGGTTGGATGGGCCGATTCTAATGGACCACCCCGTGGAGGTCAGCTAGGTCGTAATAGGTATATATGCATACTCACATGCAGACAACAATATATGTTGAAGTACAAATTCTGTAACATATGCATTCCATTTGTTGACATAAATAATAGGAATGTGCACCATTACGCATGTGTAAGTGAGTATGAGCAGGGAATGTGTTGACACACTGATGTACATATATATAAAATCATATATAATATATATATCTATCTATCTATATATATATATATATATATATATATATATATATACATACACATATACATAGACACACACACACACACACACACACACACACACACACATATATATATATATATATATATATATATATATATAAAACAGCAAGATATGAATATACATGCATGAATACATATGCAGATATGTCTGTATATATTAATGTAAATATATATATATATATATATATATATATATATATATATATATATATATATATGTATATATATATATGTTACAGTAAATATACACATGTATATACCTAGGTTATGTTACAGCAGTTATGGGTAACATGTTTAGACCAGGCATATGTTGGTGGGAGGTCCACTCAACAAATATCTACTTATCACCCACCCCAGCTAGGCCGGTGAGGCATACAGACACGCAATAAAGGTAAATACAACACTGGTTCCCAGACCACCGGCAGGAAACTACCAGTGAGAGAGATCTACAAGGTCTACACTTTAAACATGGACAGCGACGTCCCTTGCGGGACACCAAAAATTTGGTACCTTCAACCACTGGGGGAACACCATTATGACCAGGATGTAGCTGTACACGGAACAGTAGGTTGTGCAAGCCTGATAACACATGGGTTGACACAACGTATGACACGTGTCCTGACATGGGGAGAGTGGGTAGTATGTAGGGGTGTGTTCATATCCCACCTGCATCCACCTGCACCCACAGTAAGGATGCATGCTGTAGAGTAGTGGCAGGTGGGAGAACTATGGGTATGCGATTATGGGGCTAGGCGTGCATGTGTTGGCTGGCAGACACATATTAAGACCACCCCATGGGTGTAAGTAATATTCCGATGTGGGTATAGCAGATGCCCATACCTCCCAAACTATAAAAGCACATCTACTGGACAGTCCGTAAACCACTGGGGGAATACATAGGGACCATATCTTTGAACTGTTCCCGATTACCAAGGACGTCCGTGATTACGAATCAGAATCCTAACACAGTCTCAACTAAACCATCCTAGAACTAGTGATATTAGGAGGAAAGGTGGCGGAATACATGTAATGAATAATGACAACATGTAAGAGTCATAAACTGCATGCACCTCAGAAAATGTGTATGAATACATTTGTGCTCTGTGTCCGTCAATGTGTCAGGTTAATAGCACCAACCTTCTAAATATGTCCCTGAGATCATTATGCAGTTTCCCTGATTCAGTGTTTATTCTTCCCCATTTGGATAGTGAGAAAAAGCGCATGTTCCGCCAACTACCTTAGAAGATTGATAGAAAGAAGGTATGGGGTTACCACCTGTCCACCTTTGTGGGGGACACTCCCCTGTGGTCAGTTGTGTCCTGCATAATAACTGTAATTAAGGCACATGTCCTGTGATTTAGGGCAAAGACTACCTATATTGTCTGTAGTAGTAGCATAAAACAATTATGTTCCTCTGAAACACCTAAATGTTATAGGTAGCAGTATAAGCAACTATAATGCTACAAGTACAAGAGTATCATTTTATTTAGGCGAAACAGTGAAGTACACCCCTTTCTACTGGCTGTGGGTGCATTGCTCTGCAAAGTCTGACATCTGTACATACAGGTCCTATAGGGTTGCCACCTTTCCAAATGGCCAGAGTGGGACATATTCTGTAGAAATGTCAGACATTCCAGGACTAAACATACCTACAGCCATGCATAGTACAGGATTACACTTATCTGCACAAATAAAAGCTTAATCTAGATGCATTTGAATTGCTTATTCTACTTCACATAACATATAGAAGTGTCATATATAAAATAACTGTTGTATGCAATCATTAATGAAATGTAGAATATAATAATGTCCTGTAATCTGGACATGTGCTATGTCTTGATTATTTTCGCACTGTCCCTCGCAAAGTGAGAGAGGTGGTAACCCTAAAGTCCTACCTTGGCCAATTGAGAAGGTGGCAAACCTATAATAGGTATGCGGTAGCATGACCCGTCCGACGGATGTGGCTACCACAACCAAACTGCTCATTTGTAATGCAGGGTCTCGGTTCCCATGTATCAGCCAGATGGGAACAGAGTGTATGCGGAACACACAAATATGATTAATTCACTGGAAAGGGCGCTGATTCCGTACAGTCGAACACCATGCGATCACCTAATGGGCAGCCATACCAGATACTGTAGTCATGTAGTCCGATGTGATAAGCATTACAAAGTGGGAGCAGATTGTAAGAGGAACACACAATTATGAATGATTCACTGGACAGGCTGCTGATTCTGTACATTCGAATGCCAACCAGTCACCTAATGGGTAGCCATTCCCGATACTATAGTCAGGAGTGGCCTTAGGTCAACTGGTGCCCTAATCAGAGGGCACAATGGCAACCCCCACCACACCAACCAGTGCCCCCATCCTGGTCTACCTACACCAAATAAATACTGGTAAAGTGCACCCACTAAAGCGGTGCCCTAGGCGGCCACTTAGTTGGCCTATGCCTAAGGCCAGCTATGAATGTAGTCATGTAGTCTGATGTGATAGGCATCACAAGGTATGCCTAAGAGGAACACACGAATATGAATGAATCTCCGGACAGGCCGCTGATTCCATCCAGATGAACACCATGCCATCGCCTAATAGGCAGCCATTTCCGATACAGTATTCATGTATTCCAATGTAATAGGCATCACAAGGTGGGAGCACATTGTATGAGGTACACACAAATATGATTGTGTCGCAGAACAGGCCGCAGATTCTGTACAGCCGAACACGATGCCATCGCATAATGGGTGGCCAGTCCCGATACTGGAGTCATGTACTACGATGTAATAGGCATCACAAGGTAATATTGTGGTCCTCGCTCACACCTAGGAGTGTGAGTGACAGATGCAAGCACCAATGCATTAGCAAGTGCGGGAACAAGCGGGTGTAAGCATGTTTGGCTACCAGTATGCGAGTATTGCATTGGTTAAGCAATGTAGAGGCTAATCGAGCATAAAAGGCTGTAACCAGAGGATATCATACAGTGCAGTCATTCAACAGTATAGGAATGCATCCCATCATGTAGAAGTACATGTGAATGTTGATGTCCAGCATATAGGTACATACATATATAGAGATGTATCAGGGACATGCCATGTGGCAACAAAGCATTACAAATGAATGAAACAGGAAACACCAGCAACGCCTGTATTATGTAGTGGTGTTGCTCTATGTGATCACAAGACTCCCTCAGACAGACAATAGTTGTACACTGGCCGTATACATCACTCTGTGCATGTAATGTACATTAACACAACAGTACCTGTCCAATCATTATGTGTGAACAGTACTCCTGCAATGTGCAACATCATCATCATGATAAAGGTAAATGGGGTAACCATAGAGGGATCAGTAGTGTTTTGTGTACAATGGGGTCATCCTCCTCACGTGTACCTGAACCATGTAGGAGTGATGTGCATACCAGGACCGTGCCGCAGAGGGACAGTGGTAAGATTAACAGTAGTATTTTATGATGCATATTACAAAGGTTTCATGTGTCCAGTGGGCACGTGTGTGTAATGGACAGCTATGTATAGGGCAGATGGTGTCATACGAGCTGAATGGCCTTATGTGTCAGTAGATGAGGGTCAGATGTTGGGGAAGGAATGTAGGTATGGCCGTGGAGGATAGGTAGGAGCACAGAAATGACAGCATACAGTATTGGTATATGACACATGTGGGGGGAGGATACACCCTGGATGGGAATGGCTCTTCGGCATTCAAAAGCCTATGAGGACAGTGGGATGGAGGTCTTCAGCCATGGGCAACTGCCACTGCACCTACAGCTGCAAAGGAGTCAATGCTGTGGGCTGTCCAGGACAGGCAGCATCACCCTGTAAATGTGACACTCTGCCCTTGAACTGGCATATCTGGCTTCGTAACCCCTTAGGGAACCACCTACGAAACATGTCCGGGACCGCACGACAGCAGATATGTACCTGTCTGATCACACTCCCAAGGAGGACATGCTCCATCCTCAGTGGTGGAGCCACCAGAAGGTGGTGCATAGAGGTAGATGTTAATGGCTGGGCCCCAGTTGTGCTAGTGCCCGGTGCCATGGTCAGCAGAAGTGGGACAGAAGGATCTGCCGGGACCTACCAACCCATTCGGCCTATGGTGTTGTGTTTTAAACCCACATATGGCTTAGTGATAGACAACAGCATACAGGATTACCTATGACAGTATGCATAGATATCACCAGCAACCCAACAGATTGTATACATTTGCAGAGGGAGCAAAACACATGCATATATACCACATGACAACTGTACAATGTGTAGTAGACATGTGACCGCAGCTATGAACAGTTGCCCATCATTGGCTTGTCACTGGGAATCCCACACAGTGTCAGTCATACCACTGTCTCATGTGACGTATGTCCAGTCAGGGATGAGATGGCTGTAATACATCCCTATCATCATGTACTGTCTGCAATCCCCACACCATGCTTCTGCTGTGTACAGAAGTGTGTTCAGTGTGTAACACAGGAAACAAATGGTTGTACACACTGACCTGTTCACAGATGGCCCTACAGATGGGGCTCCCTCATGAACAGAGTACTGTCATGTCTGTATTTTAATATGCAGAATAGCCATTACCACACACATGTTAAACAGGCAGTAGTCTCAATGCAGCATAGCTACACTTACATGCTGTAGTTGTGTGGCACATCACCCTCCTGTCATTAGGCTATTTCCCACTGTTGAAAATGATTGAAGTACATCCAGATATCATCTGCGATGCAGTGTCATAACACCACATCCAGGTACCACTCACAGTGATTGTCATGGCCAGATAATAACATCTTTCCCTAGATAGTGCACTGTGTTTATCATGCGGATGGCTATGGGAACACCATCACAGCTGTACCACATGCAATCAGCTGGAGGAGAACTGCAATAGGTGCAGAGTCCATCACCTGACCATTTCCATCTATTACAATACACATGCTGCTGCTGTGCAGGTGTACACCTTCACATCCACCAGACAGTGTGTGTGTGGGACAGGCAATGTACACCAGGGAAGGGCTTGGAGACTTCACCATAATCTGCCACACACTGAATAGTACAGGGTCAAACCCCTGACTACTCATTGCTATTACATGTGCATGACGTTACTACATGTGCCACAGAGGCGGCATGTTGCAGTGCTGCAAGAACATGTGTGTAGGTGAGTGAGTGCCATCTGCAACAGATATAGTAGACATACATTAGGTGTGACACACATCAGTCCACGTGAATGGATGCCATTGTCACCACAACCACACTCTAATGGACACGCATTGACACCTTTGCCAGGGCGGCAAATACACAATGTAACTACTTAGTTTGCCAGACTGCAGTAATGCACAGGACCACATGCACCACAGGGGATATCTGGAGGTTCAATGGGCTAGGCCATGTGAAAGTGCTTGACAATTGTTGGTATGCCAACGAGGTTTATACTGGGAGTGAATGTGGTTGGGAGCATCACAACCCACATGCAGACACAGGGTGCTAGTACTGTCATGCAGTTAAGCATTGCTCCATGGGTGTGTAGTGTTTGGTTGTGCAACATGGTTGTACAAGGCTGGGTGAGGTGTAATCCTTGCCATTGCATCACCCGACAATGGTGTGCAGTGCAGGGGTGTAGTGTCTGAAATGTCCCACACAGATGGGTACTGCAATATCTGGCCTGACATCCTGGTTACCAATGTGTAGGGCCATAGTTTTGCAATGCATGCCATGTCTGTGATTGGTAGTCCTTCACATGGACATTGCCTGGGATGTGCATGTCCCACAATACAGTACAGTGACATGTACAGGTGTAGCTGGTTGGGCAGACACATGTAGTGTGCACAGCCTGTTATACCCCGATATGCCAGTACTGGTCTGGTGTGGTGAAACCTGCTTACAGTGAGCAGGTCGGCCCTGCACCTGCATGTATAGAATGGAGAGATATTCCATGGTGTCAGTGGCATGGGTCCATACAGTGGACATGTGTACAGCATTGTCTGGCCTTAGTGGATCACATATGATGGCACCACATATGTTGCAGCCATTCAGTGTGGAACATAGAGAAGGCACAATGTCCACAAATATGTGCCAGTTGTAGCGCTGTACAAGGTGCCATGTCCTCTGCAGGCCACTGTGGTCACACCATGCCTACTACCTGTCCTCAATGTGCATGTTACTAGCAACATAGTGGGATATCTTAGGCAAGGTTGTATGTGCATGGCACATGGATGTGGGACATGTATCGGGTACTAGTAGGGCTGCATACTTAGTTCACCAGCCCTTTGGCCAGATGTATGGGTCTGGCTTGCCAACTCAGTGCCATGGCTGACTGACAGCTGTATTCCTCGTGAGGTGGCCAATGTGTCATAAGATGGATACTATATAGGAAAACTACAAAACCCACTCCCAAATTTGTCCAATGGTAAGACAATCACGGCCACCTCTACACAGGCTCTGCCAGACAAACACACACTTGCCATATCCTGTATACAAACCCCTACCGTATCACACTGCAGCAACACACATTTAGGGAATGCACTACAGTGAATGCTACAAAGCACTATACTTGTCTCATGCAGGCAGACGGACACACTTGGCATGTCTGGGATTAGAACACTGACCTAACTACTTTATTACACAACAGCATTACGCAGTTACAGAACGCGCTACTGAGATTACTGGGACACAGCACTCCCAGAGGTGTATTTGAGGATGGGCAACATCATTGGCCTTGCTAACGGTGGGTATAAGAAATGTATGGAATGTGAGCAGTACAAAGGTATTACTCTGTCCTCGAGCAAACGAGGAGACACATACACACACGGCAAGTGTAGGACTAGAACACTGACCTAACTACTTTATTACACTACAGCATTACGCAGTTACAGAATGCGCTACCAAGATTACTGGGACACAGTACTCCCAGAGGTGTATTTGTGGATGGGTGACATCATCGGCCTTGCTAACGGTGGGTATAAGAAATGTATGGAGTGTGAGCAGTATAAAGGTATTACTCAGTCCTCAGGCAAATGGGGAGACACACACACATGGCAAGTGTGGGACTAAAACAGTGACCTAACTACTTTATTACACTACAGCATTACACAGTTACAGAACGCGCTACCGAGATTATTGGGACACAGCACTCCCAGAGGTGTATTTGTAGATGGGTGACATCATCGGCCTTGCTAATGGTGGGTATAAGAAATGTATGGAGTGTGAGCAGTATAAAGGTATTACTCAGTCCTCAGGCAAAAAGGGAGACACACATACACACACATGGCAAGTGTGGGGCTAGAATACTGACCTAACTACTTTATTACACTACAGCATTACGCAGTTACAGAACACGCTACCGAGATTACTGGGACACAGCACTCCCAGAGGTGTATTTGTAGATGGGTGACATCATCGGCCTTGCTAACGGTGGGTATAAGAAATGTATGGAGTGTGAGCAGTATAAAGGTATTACTCAGTCCTCAGGCAAATGGGGAGACACACATACACATGGCAAGCTTGGGACTAGAACACTGACCTAACTACTTTATTACACTACAGCATTAAGCAGTTACAGAACGCGCTACTGAGATTACTGGGACACAGCACTCCCAGAGGTGTATTTGTAGATGGGTGACATCATCAGCCTTGCTAACAGTGGGTATAAGAAATGTATGGAGTGTGAGCAGTATAAAGGTATTACTCAGTCCTCAGCAAACGGAGAGACATGCACACACACACACACACACACACACACACACACACACACACACACACACACACATGGTAAGTGTGGAACTAAAACACCGGCCTAACTACTTTATTACACTACAGCATTACGCAGTTACAGAATGCGCTACCGAGATTACTGGGACACAGCCCTCCCAGAGGTGTATTTGTAGATGGGTGACATCATCGGCCTTGCAAACAGTGGGTATAAAAAAATGTATGGAGGGTGGCCAGTCTAAAAGCAATTTAGAGTCCACCGGCAAACGAGGACAAACGTACACACACATTCCAGTGTCGGGTATGGAACACCTGCCTATTTACAGATTACTGTTACAATACTACATATATACGAATAGTGCCACACAGACTACATATGTCAAGGCTGTCATTATGACTGTCTGGGAATGTGGACATCAACAGGGATGCTGGCAGTTAAGATGTACATACCTGTGAACCAGTGTGTTTAAAATATGAATCCATCCTGACCTGGAGTATGCCCATCTGTGGAATGGACGACTACTACCACTATACAGGGTTACAATGGCCATGCCCATACACAGAGGGACATAACCAACACAAGGTGTCACTGGGCATGCTCACACACTTAGTAGCACAGGGCTGTTCAGAATGCACTGTGTCCATCTACACAAGTATAGTAGCACAGGGCTGTTCAGAATGCACTGTGTCCAGCTACACAAGTATATACTGGGCATGTTCATACACTTAGTAGCACAGGGCTGTTCGGAATGCACTATGTGTCCATCTACACAAGGATATACTGGGCATGCTCATACACTTAGTAGCACAGGGGGCATGCTCACACACTTAGTAGCACAGGGCTAGTCAGAATGCACTATTATGTGCCCATCTACACAAGGATATACTGGGCATGCTCATACTCCTAGTAGCACAAGGCTGACTGGGATGCACTCTGATGCTAAACGTGGAGGGCCACAGTGGCCATGCTATTACAGGTAGACATAAAGAACACATTGTAATGGGCTCTGCTGTTGGTAGTTGCCATTGTTAGTGGGAACGCTGCTCTACATATATTTGACACCGGTCTTTTACAAATCAGCTGTCATTCTGGGATGACATGGCTGACAGTAGGCAGGCCTTTGTCACATATCACATGCATCCATGATACAAGGGAGTGTGGATATTAACCTAGTCGCATCCGCCCACACAGTGCCATTCCAAGGCAAATGTCCTAAACACAGGTTAACTCCCATACACCTACAGGACAACTGCATTGTTTTCTTATGCTAACCAGTGCTAGATGTGTAGCGTCCATATTCACAGCTGGCAACTGTAGATCCAACAATGGGGAGTACTGACATCTGTGCAGTGAGAAACACCTGGCTGATGTCTCTGTAATGCACAATAGCACTACCACCATATACCTCAGAACCTAGCACTACCACCATATACCTCAGAACCAGACACGTGGGCCATAACACAGGTATGGACCGCTCCAGGTGGTGTACCCACATACATAAAGGCCACTCACATGTACTGACCGGTCCCCCCCATGAAAGGCATCACAGATGAGCCATGTGCAGGACACAGTGTCACATGCTGCATTCTAGGATGTAAAACTGCAGACACCACCATGGCCTTGGGCCACCACCATGCAACCATACACGTATGACAGACTAGTACACCACCATGTGACCCTTGACCTGTGTACTGTACTAAGCTCTACATCAACTGTAGACAGTACACATGTACTGACACAGTTGCATCATGTGTTATGCAATGCAATGATACCACTGTCTGTGACCAGGTCAGCTGTGCACATACCAAGGGCCCTCAGTTCTGTCCACCATTAGCAGATGTATGCTGCTGTACACCAGTACACACCCTCATTTATGGATATGACATACATGTACCTGCCCTGGGTATGTACATGCCACACACACAACATACCTGTAAATAGCATAGCTGTTGCAGTCCTTTGTGCAAACAGGTGGCTACAGCCATTACACAAATGCACATGGAATGTAGGTCCATGGCTGCTGAATGCTAACAGTACATAAGGTGTGATATCAATGTTGACAGAGGTAACATCCCCTCTGTACTGGTCACCCATCATATCAGACAACAGTCCATGTGTCATGTATGTTATTACACATATCCACCAATTGCAGTGCCTACAAACATGACCAAATATCAGGATTATAGGACCTACACACCTGTACACATAGTGTTGTGCATTCAGATAACATGCGTGTGCAGTTGCTGATGTATGCATGTGGTGTGTATCCTAGTACATCATTCAGCTGCAATGCAGCCTCAATATTGCCAACTGTATATGGTGATATGCTGAATGTACAGAAAGATGTACCACAGGTATGGACAGATCTGTTGAAATAACTAAGTGGTGGGGCACCTTTGCAGATGTATGTTTGCTGTGGACAGCTCACAGATGTGTCACAAGCAGTCCTACAATACCCTGTGTAACTGGCAAGCAATGGTTTCATTAATTGAAGGACATAACACACAACTTAGACAGCGGTCAGGGTGATAGCAAAGGTAAATCACTTGACACCTGTTAATAGATATGACGTCCCTAGTGCGTATATCAGCACTGTTGTCACAGGAAGCATCAGTACAGTTTATAACGCATGCAATACTGCTGTACGTCTGACATACATAACATGAGCTAGGCAGGTCTGAGATTCACAGCACTGGCATGTGTGGTTGCGTGTGTGTCCATATTTGTCACGTATTGTGGGGAATACATCTCAATTGTTATTCACTCTCCTGTACACTAGTGTATACATCTGTACAGACTGCAATGTATAAAGCAGGACATAGGCAGGGGTGTTTATCTCACACATGTGAGGTATCTGTATGTGCATGACATAGGTGTATTAATTACTGAATGCCACAGTGTGTGTATGTAGGGCTGACTGGTCCCTGGGGTATGGATGTATGTTACCATACTGAACTGATAGGACCCCTCCCACCATCCAGGCAATGCATTCAACTATCTGTGTTGATGTTCCCTGATCTTAGGCCGTACTGACTACATGTACATGTGTATTCTCTGTGGTGAGTCATGCAGGTGCACAGTACTGTAATGATGATGTGCACATAGGCAGGGGTCCTCATCCCACCAGTAACAACTGTGTGAGAGTGTGTGCTACTGTGTCAGTGAAGCTGTGAGTGTGTGTGTGTATATGTGTGTGTGTGTGTGTGTGTGTGTGTGTGTGTGTGTGTGTGTGTGTGTGTGTGTGTTACAGTGTCACTAAATACATGTGTGTCAATACCTGAGTGTGTGGGTGCAGTTGTGTGTTGGCATCCTGTCATGGAAATGTGTATTACTGATTCCCATTGAGGCATCACACTTCCCACTGGCCTCTCTCTACCCTTGTAATCAGCTAGACCACTCTCTTACCTTACCACTCCATATAACTGTACCTGTGATGTCACCCTTTATGGATGTCACGTATGTGGCCACAGTAGCTTAATACACAGCTATCATGCTCTTGGAACGGTAGACGTGTTTGTAACGTGGGACATTCTCACTGGTATGTGGCAGCAACACTGTGCATGCTGGTATATTCATACATACCTGTGAGTAGTCCACATTGACATATGGGACACTTAACTGCAAACACTGACATCCACCAGCACGTGCAATTAGACCTGAAGAAGGACAGCAGAACAACATGACCAACATGCATTTACTGTTGTTACACAAGACACATACTGTTAACAGTATTATACACCTGTACTACACGGTATATCTGCTGACTGTCAACAGTCCTCAACATTTGTAAATTACACATATCATCCTAGTCTGTTCACCCTGTGCATCAGACCATATTAGCATGTCCCTGCACCGATGCTGTGGATGTCAGGGATGCGGCACAGGCATCATCATATGCACAGGGTGTTAATGTTTGCCAGAGGCCTAGGCTGCACTGTTGTTACACAAGACACATACTGTTAACAGTATTGTACAACTGTACTACATGGTATATCTGCTGACTGTCAACAGTCCTCAACATTTGTAAACTACACATATCATCCTAGTCTGTTCACCCTGTGCATCAGACCATATGAGCATGTCCCTGCACTGATGGTGTGGATGCCAGGGATGCGGCACAGGCATTATCATATCAACAGGGTGTTAATGTTTGCCGGAGGCCTAGGCTGCACTGTTGATACACAAGACACATACTGTTAACAGTATTGTACACCTGTACTACTGTACTACAGTGTTAATGTTTGCCGGAGGCCTAGGCTGCACTGTTGATACACAAGACACATACTGTTAACAGTATTGTACACCTGTACTACATGGTATATCTGCTCACTGTCAACAGTCGTCAACATTTGTAACTACACATATCATCCTAGTCTGTTCACCCTGTGCATCAGACCATATGAGCATGCCCCTGCACCGATGGTGTGGATGTCAGGGATGTGGCACAGGCATCATCATATGCACAGGGTGTTAATGTTTGCCAGAGGCCTAGGCTGCACCATTGGATGACATCATGTGTGTGGGTTTGGGCCTTTGATCTAACTGGGCATGTGTGGATGTTATGCATGTGTGTGTTGCAGTGCCCTACATATGTGTCCAGTGTGTGTGTATGTCTGCACACAGTTCTCCCATGTGTCTGGCCTACACAGGGGTATTATTGACAGCTGCAGACTGTACAGGTGAGGTTTTACAGTTCATGGTGTCCAGCCACAGACATGTGACCTGTGCCTGCCAGGGGTTGCACGGGCACTACCAGACAGAGGTGCAGATTGGGTACTGCCTGATGTCACTAGTCCACTGGAACCGTGTCCCTGTTGCGACCATCCTGGGCCATGTGCACGTGGCCTGCTGTGTCATGGTGTGAACAGCACAGCACCAGATGCACTGCTGCTGCTACTGCCACTATGGGAGCAAAAATGTGAGGTAGCTCATACACGCAGACCTGACACAGGTGATGTAGCAGGCCTACATCCACGTGCCCGATGCCTCACTCCTACCATATGTTCCAACATAGACAGCTCATGCTTGCGGATTGTCATGCCATGGTCAAGGACTTCAACCATATCACCCAACTGTCTATCCAAGTCATCAGCAATCTGCTGTTGAGCATTTACATTGCTTGGATGCTGTTGTTTAAAGAATGGGCAGCAGCCCTCTGTAGCCTCTGATCTTCTCTGTTGTGCCATTCAGCACATGCCTGTGCCTCCATTACAGCCTGAAACATGCATCTGGTGACACCAGCTGCTGTGCTCTGTCATACAGGAGCATGTTGGCCAGAGGTCCTCCTATGAGCAGCACTGGCCACGTGCCTGTGTGGGGCACCACCAGTAGTTTGGCTGACACCATGGTGTGCAGGCACACCTTCCATAGCCCCCACACTTTCTTGTTCCAAGCTACCACGCACCGACTGTCCTTCCTCTATGGCCACTGGTGATGGGGTATGTGCAGGTATGGGATCTGTGTGCAGGGATGAGTTGGATATAGATGGAATGGCAACCAATGGCACAGTTTCAGACCCTGACAACTCTGGCTGTGACCAAATCATACATTCATCATCACTGCTAGAGTCTGTGGGGATACTAACATCTGATGTACCGCAGGAGGGCAATGCACCTACATTACCTGTGAGGGCAGACAAGAACTGTAAATTATAATCTATACAATAGACACACACACACACATGCGCGCGCGCGCATGTGGTATGACAGAAGGCATGCAACATGCATGTGATATGGCAGATGGCATGCAGCGCAGACAATAATAGTGGTAGTTATCATGCATCCCTAAGACTTCCTGTTCGATTCTTAGCTAAAGCGTCTTCTGTGTGGAGACATGCATGAATGGGTGTACCTTCGTTGAAGGTTGTATGTCAGGGCTGGCAACTCGGTACGTAAAAATCTACTGCCAATCATTAGCGGACCGGAGGTCCGCTGTGGTGACCCCTAACCGGGAAAAGCCGAAAGATACAACAACATCATACATCCCTAGGTTGCACACAACAGCATGCATATGTGATAGCAGACAGCATGCAAATTACGCAATCATAGTAGTGGTTAGCATACATCCCTGTGTTACACCATGTGGACCAGCACAGGTTAACAGTACACCTGCCTGATGTGTGGCATATGACCTTGATAATCCCATGTAGTATGACACGTGATCTGCTGACATGTGCAATGATATGCATACATGTTTAACACAATGGTGTCCTGTCGAATATACAGTGGGGCAATGGTGTACCAATTCAGTGTTGTCTGTCCACCCTACAGGTATACTGCAAATATAGCTGATGTGCATGGCCAGTGGAGGGAATCATGAGAAGTCTCTAGTGCTATACAGTGCAAGTTACAGACAGAGTTCATAGCCATGACTGTGTTCAGATACTATACATATATACTGTGGAATGTGACCCATGTCACTGAGATGTATACACACTAAACTATGATGTGAAAGTTGTGGCACAGGTCACTGATGGGTATATGGATGACACCCCTGCACATCTGCAACCATATTGCTGCAGCCTGGCAACTATGGGGAGACATGGCGAGCATGTCGGTACACCATGTCCCACATGACATCTGTGTACCACACACACACACACACACACACACACACACACACACACACACACACACAAGGAGCTAGTATGGCATTTATGTCTATCACCAGCAACGGGAATGTACTGTATCTGTGGCCTGATGTGGATACTGTATAGGTAACTGCTGTCATGTTGCAACACCCTCAAGATGTTCAACATATCCTATGTGGTGGATTAATGTTACGCCTACACAAGATGTGCACAGGCCTGTAGGATGTCTAGCATTCCACATCTACATTATGACCATTATACAAAGGCCATGGCCGAACCATGTGTAGCCATTGTACAACAGGATGTATACACAAGCACAACACTTCTACTGTGTGTGTTGCTCCATGTCTCTGGCCATCCTCCATGGCCATGTGTGTACATGTGTTGTCCAAATTATAGTGATGGGCATCTATTTCACATGTCTGTGTTGTCCCATATGACATATATGCTCCACTGGCAACAGGGTTATGCAGATAAAGGGTGGTATGTGGGATATGTTTTCAGGTTAGGTAGGCAGTGTAGCAGCCAGACCAATAGATGTCATGGACATGTCAAGATAGCACATCACATTGTGTGACATTCATAGCAGGGTTATGATCCACACCGGTGAGACCTGTGTGCTGGCCATACTCCAGCCCACTGTGTAGTACTGTTTGTATTCACCACATGTGTAGATCAGATCTGTTGTATGTTCCTAAAGTGAATAGCACATCCACCATTGTATGCACAGCTGTCAATACATCTGGCAATAAAGTTTGTGAGGATTCATGTCGGTGAGATGATTCACATAGTTTGCAAGTGTGGTACAAGGATAGTCATTGTGATGCATTGCAAGTCTGACCTGTATATTGTGACAGGACCATACATTATGTGTACATGTTGTGAATGGCCACATGGCAGATAGATTTGTGCATTATGGTTCCTGATAAATAATAACACTCTCACCTACAACGGGCTGCTGTCGCCGCGGAATGCCAGAGGTACCTAAATAGGAGTAACACAGCAGTATGATCATAATCCACCACTGTATAAAGGCTACAGGGAGCAATGTGCATAACACATACACCAGTACATTAGACTATACTATGGTGTATGCACATTTGTGCATACACAGAGTAGCATACTATAGTATGCGGCATGTGTGTATACATGCCTTGCGTATGATGTTACATTACATATTGTACAGTGACACATGCAGCTATATGGAATATAGTTGTTATAGGTGCAGTACTGACTTAGCAGGCAACTCCAGGCTCAGTGGTTGAGAGACACCCACCTTCACAATATTGGCTAAGGCTTGTGGATGTGGTTCTGCAGGTGTCCCCAGGTTTTTCAGTAGCTGCTCGGTACGTGTGAGTGGGGGTTGAGTTGGTGGTCCACCACCTGTTGCACCTTGTTCCCTGGTGATTGTATTCGCATGCTGTTTCGCCCATCTAATGAGGTCTGTACAGTGTCTGCGCACCTGCTGGTATGTGCGGTTGTGGCCACCCACATCATTAACCCTCCTGCGAAGTTCCATCCACAGGGCATCCTGCTGCTGTGCATCCTGTGGCACATGGCTGAACAGGATGTTGTGATTATCGAGTAGGTATGGGATGATGGCCTCATCCTCCAAGCGTGTAAAAGGGGGAAGCCTTGCACGCGGCATACCTGGAAGACATAATGATGGAGGCAGGTCACAGTACCTCAGAGACATACAGAGCTACAGCTGAACATACATGCGTATCGCATTAATTCAGTTTAAATAGTTGTATTTGCAAACCTACATGACACTGACGTGTTTGTGTCACACACATGTGACACTCAATGTTGAGTGGATATTATCACCATATATGTGTGTGTGTGTCACCTGATTACATTGCTCATACTCCATGTGGTTGCTGTCTTGATGTGGGCATGTCTGTTTGCCTGTACTGCTGTTCCTACCTATTAGCACATGGCTGGATGTGTCCACATTAATGCAGTTGACAGTGATGCAGTGTATATGTCACATATAAGGACTTACACTGCCTTAACAGACATGACCTGTGACCCTGCAGACATGCTCACATAAGGTTTTACATGTATGTGTTCTGCCATATACATCTACACTGCACTGTTCAGTGATTCAACATCCTGCCATGTATCACCTGTGTTGCACATTTGACACACATGGGACACTGGCTAGCCAGATGGTATTTGCAGGGATGGATATCAACTATGGCATGTACAGTCAAAGTCAGCTAGTGGGCTATATGCCATGGGCCATGTATGCATCTAGGATGAAAGGTTACCTGGCAGTAGCCGACAGGCGGGTCTGTGGGGCCAGGTGGAGCAGTGCCACATTACTGATCCACAGGGTTAATGATACATATACCATGCATTACCATGCATTACCATGCTGTCATTACACCATGTCTGAGAGGGGAGCGATGTGCAGCTTTGATGGACAGGAATCTGTCCAGCATGTGGTAGGTGGATGTCCATGGAGTATGTGTTCGAGATCAGGATGAGTACGTGTAGCATGTCTGACAACACTGGGTTGGACATGGATTTATTCAGGGTATGCATCATGCTACATAGTGAAGATGGGGAATGGGAAGACTGGTGTAGGCCATCTGCACATGGCCAATACCCCTTAAAGGAAATATGTGATCTGATATGGGTCACTTGAGTGGTCTGTATGGCTGGACAATGATCTTATATTCATGAATGGCACCCTATTATTATTAGGGTTGCCACATATGACTCCCAGACAGGTGTGGTGACATAGCTATCACAGGAAAGACAACTGCCCAGCTGCATCCCTCACACACAAGTGTCCATTATGATGACCGCTGGCTAGGTGGTAGTTCATGGGTACAAGGTTATTAACATAGGGGTGACAATGCGAGTCAGCTATTGCTCCTAAGTCATAGGTATTTGCATACTTCAATAGGCAGATGCCTTCTGTTTGTCTGTGAGGTATGGACTACAATGAGGGGGAATAGAATTCATTAACCCTGACATACTGTAGCTGCCACTGGTGTGATGATCACATATTATTCAGACACCTTCTGTAGTGTTGTTTCTGCCAGCAGTCCTGTTGCAAAACACTCCTGTGACATAGGAATGTACATCTAGTATACCGAGTGTAGGTGGTACACAGTATGGGTGATGATGTCCTATGACCTGGCAAGGTTATGATATGCAGTGTGACATCAACCATACTGTCATCTACACCTGTACTGCTGACATCACTTAAGTGATCAAAGTTCATGGCCTTTCAGACCAGACTCAGCAGGGTAGTAGTGCAGTACTTCCCATTATCAGTGGTGTCTCCCCCTTTGTTGGGTTGTGATACCTGTTGCTGTGCACCATTCAGTGTGTACACAACCTGTCATGGAGCTATGTTTTACATGTTGTGTACGTGGAGAGCATCTTGTTTTGCCATATGTGTATGATACAACCTGTGATGTGGGCAGGACCCATGCAGACTGAGTGCAGCTTGTACCTGCATAGTTGTGGGTACAGGGGCCCTGTGGTGTACATGGGTATATGCTTGTGTACCTGTTGGGGGGAGGGGGCCGTGTTTTTATATTATCCAAGACCCTATCTGGATTGCTTATTCATGCTAAGCACTTGTTCAGGACTTGTAAACTGTAAGTAAGCTAATGATTACTATAGCACTCAATCTTCCACATCACCTACAGGTAAGGGTGAACGGGTTTTGTACATACTTTTCTCACTTGCATAGAGTAATGTAGCTATTGTACTCACTTTCCTCACTTATCTAGGTGAATGTAGTTCTATATTCAGGCATGTCCAAGAGTTAACTGCCAGTGTTCTCACCTGTCTATCTGATGAATCTGGACATCTTAGGTAAGTACTAGGCTATCTGCCCATAGGCATTTATAAGCCTAGCCACAGAGTGATGGCTTTCGCCTCCCCATTAGATTAGTAACCTGGGCCACTGTCAACAGGGCTCCTGAAGTGATCCCAGGGTAGAACTTATGATTACCCATCCACTCATCAAGATTTCTCTTGAAGAGGGTCAGAGAGGAGCTCTGTCGAATATGGATTGGGATTCTATTCCAGAGTGAGAGGAGTCGTTGGGACAGGAATCTATCCCTCCAGCATGTCCTGTTTATTGTTGTACATAGGTTCAAGTCACTAGAATGAGTGGTTCTGAGGGATCTCGTTTTTTTGAGGTGAAGCATGTCCATTAGTTCAGGGTTTGACATGGCCCTATAGGTCAGGCATAGGTCACCTCTGAGCAGATGGTAAGCGACTGAGAAGAGCTGGAGCTTTTTTAGTCGTGCTTCATAGGGTAATTGTTTAAGGCCCTTAATCCTCTTAGTGAGGTACTTCTGTGGTCTTTCTAGTTGTTGCAGGTGTCTAGTGAGGTACATCCCAAATGGGGCATTGTACTCTATTATGGGCCTAATGAGTGAGGAGTAAAGGGGCACAATCACCTCCTTGGATCTGGATGAGAAACCCTTTGTGATCAGGTGTGCCATATAGAAGGATTTCCTGACCATTTTGGCTATGTGGTTATCAAAGGAGAGCATGCTATCTACTTGGGTACCCAGGTCCCTAATTACTTATACTGTACTTAGTGGATTCCCATCTATGTGGTAGTTTGTAGGTACTTTGTTTTTCCCAAATGGGATTACTATGCATTTTTTGGCATTTAGCTTGAGGCCGTGACTTTGACACCAGGTGTTTGTCTCTGTGAGACCCTATTGCAGGATGTCAGTGTTAGCTGGAGAGTCAATTATTGCACCCAATTTACAGTCATCTGCGAACTTGGTTAGCCACAGTCCCTCCGCCTTTGCCTGAACTTTGGAGAAATATATACCGAACAGGAGGGGTCCCAGGACTGAGCCCTGTGGGACTCTGCTTGTGACTGGTTTAGAGTCAGACATGACGCCTGCCACTCTTACCATGTGGGTTCTGTCTGAGAGCTAATTGGCAACCCATCTCGTGACATGGGGGTTGATATTTAAGCTGGTGAGTTTGTCTATGATTCCTGAGTGTGGGATGGTGTTGAACGCCTTAGCGAGGTCCAGATATGCTGTGTGGACCACCTTCCTTTCATCTATGGCCTTGGTGACTGTTTCAAAGAAGTCAACCAAGTTCAGGAGGGAAGATCTGCCTTTAACAAAGCCGAACTGGGTGGGGTACAGTGTCTGGTGTTCCCAATGTCCCTGTTAATGAGCTCCATGATAATGCATTCCATGGCTTTGCAGACCAAGCTAGTCAAGCTTATAGGGCGATAGTTACCAGGGTCAGTTGTGGCACCACCTTTGTGGAGTGGTACGACTGTTGCTGTACACCATTCTTTGGGTACATAGCCTGTAGAGAGGCTGAGTTTGAATAGTGATTTGAGATGGGGGGGGTTAGTTCATTTTGAAGCTTGTGTAAGACACAACCTGGGATAGCATCTGGTCTCATTGATGCTGTGTTTTAGGCCTTTGCAAGGGCTGTCTTTACTTGTGTGTCTGAGATATCTGGAGTGCCACATTCTTCTGGGATGGGTGCTAGCCCCTTTGGTGGAGGGGCTGAAGTTTGCACTGAACTTGTCAGTCAGGATTTTGGCAATGTCGGTTGGTTCAGTGTATTTATGGCCATTATGCACTAGCTCGGAGCATATCTGAGAGTTTGCCCTTAGACTCTTGACATAGTTAAAGAAGGTCTTGCGGTTATCCTTAGAGTCATTGGCTATTTTTCTTTCGAAGGTGGCCTTGGATGATTTAATGAGGGAGCGCAGGTTTTTACTGATGTTAATCAGAGATGCCTTCTTATTTTGGGATTTTGTTCTATCTTGCAGGAGTTTCCTCCTTCTGTTGTCAAGTTTATTTATGGCCGGGGTCCACCAGACTGGCTTCCTCTTTTTTGAGGAGTTGGTCTTGGTTTTACTTGGGATGGCTCAGTCCATGCATTCTTGAAGGTGTTCATAGAATGCACTTGTAAAGGATTCTGCCGATGGGTCATCATTTTCCATTTGATTGGGAGCTTTGAAACTTCCCACCTCAGTCTTGAGGAGTGTGAAGTTGGCTTTAGAGAAGTTTTTTACCTTGATTTCCTTGACTGGGGGGGGGGGGTCGGGATGTGGATGTCCAGTGTGATTAGTTTGTGATCTGATCTTACCAATGATGAGTTTACCTCAGGTGTGAAACATAGGTTTCCCATGTTGGTGATGACCAGGTCCAGTATGTTGTCATCTCTTGTGAGAGTGGTGACCAGCTGTTCAAGGGCATTTGAGTTTATAAACTCAAGAAAGCATTGGGCTAGGGCGTTTGAGCTCGAGTAGTTTTCCCAGTCAATGTTTGGATAGTTGAAGTCACCCAGTAGCATGGTGTTGGGTAGAATCTTCATACTTTGTAATGTTCTCAGGAATGCTGCATGAGGGTCCTGAGACAAGGTGGGAGATCTGTAGCAAGCTATAAATTGAACAGTCAATTTACCCGCTGTCAATTGCACTTGGATGGTCTCAGATTCTTAGTGCTGTGATACTAACCTGGAGGTGTGGGTGTTCTTGATGAATATGGACACACCCCCTCCTTTTGTGTTCTGGTCCTGGTTTTGGGACCTAAAGGTATGGTAGGAGTTATAGCCTGGTAGTGCTGGGGTGCTCTCTGGAGCCTTGAACCAGGTTTCTGTCACTGGACATACGTCGATTTCTTCCATACTAAGGAGAGCCTTGAGTGCGTGCATTTTGAGGTTTAGATTCTGGCATTGAGCAGCATTACCCTCAGTTTTTGTTTATTATTGTTGTTTATGGAGGTGGTTTTGTCTTTTGAGCCTTGCCTAAAAAAGGCAGTATTGGGGCGGCAAGAGTCTTGGCCAGTATTCGAAAGCCCAGGGGCGACAGGTGCAAGCCGTCTCTCGTGAAGCAACGTGGCTTGTCAAGCATGTCGTCCCAGGTTGACAAGTACTGGATCTCCTTTGAATGACACCAGTAGTTTAACCAATTGTTGAAACTGATCATTTTTTCTTCATATGCTGGCATCATTTTGGGTGAGGGCAGGATGCTACTCAGAGTCAGAGTCATACCAGCCTGGGCTACATGGTCAGAGAGCTCTTCCACATCTCTTTTCATGTAGTCCAGGGAGGTACATCTCAGGTCATTTACGCCAACATGTACAATGACAGAGTCATATTTGTACTTGTTGTTGAGTGACCTGAGTGCATGTGTTATGTGGCGGATTTTGGTACCCAACAGGCAGCTTATGGTAACTTTCTCCTTGTTCAGTCTAGTGAGTGGGACATCTGTGTGCCTGATGATAGAATCGCCAATTACTAGTGTGTTAAGTGTGTTATTTAGCCATAGGGGCTGTTTTTGCTTGGCACACTGACATTGTAATGTATGTGTTACCTGGTTTCTGTTGTGGGGTGGGGGTTGCTTGGGTGTATGCTTAGGAGGTCTCTGTTGTTTAGGCAGGTTCTTACTTAGAGCCTCCAAGTATGTTTTTGCAATCATGTACTCATCACATCATGTACACAGACAAGCCTCTCCGCCTACCACCCAACACTACAACCTGTGAGAGATGCACTCATTTAGCCAAACTGGAGGTAAAGGTCTCTCCAACCAAGCCTGACCCTGACTTTCATGTGGAGAAGGTACACAGTCGCACAACACCACACTCATCACATAAGCCTCACTGTATCTACCCCACCATTAACTGGGAAAACTACTCGTGTACCAACACATTAGCTCAACGGTTTCTGGAATTCATAAACACCAATGCCCTGACTCAACATATCCACACACCCACCAGGGGCAACAATATCCTAGACCTAGTCATTACCAACATGAGTGACTGGTGCTCCACAAGTGAAGCCAACTCCTCGTTGGTCCGATCAGACCATCTGCTAAACACCGTTGATATCCACATCCTGCACCTACCCCCCATTAAGGGAACCACAGTATAATATGTCTACAAGGCCAACTACATGCTTCTTAAGGCAGACGTGGTGGACGTCACGACACCCATGCAGATGGACAGTACTGTTACAACTGCTGAATCCTACACAAATGCACTCTATAAGCACTTATAGGAGTGCATGGCTTGTGCTATCCCAAACAGAACCAGGACGCTATACTCATAATTAACTAAACAAATCTGGTGGCCCCCTGCCATAAACATATTGTACTACAGGAGGAAGACACTGTTGCAAACGAGAGTACAATACCATGCATGGAGGAGATCCCTGTCCAGCCTCAGTAAGAAGGTGAGATCCCTTATAAGGTCCTCCAAAGCTAGCTATGAAAACTATAATGCAACTAATACCAACAACAACCACAAAGCCTCGATGTCAACAACCAGATCTGCTCTGAGTTACAGCACAAAGGCACAAACATTACAGAAACAATTGATATTCGCAACATCCTGGCAGATCCCTCTCAAAGCTGCACACTCTAAAGGCAATATCACAGCATCCATGGGACCGGACAACATCCCAGGCTGCGTTTTACATGAATTTCAGATCGTACTGTCTGCTCACCTACGCACCATGTTCAATAAAAGCCTCACATTGGGCATAGTGCCCCCTGAATGGCACACAGCAACAGTTATTCCACTCCACAAAGGTGGCGCCAGAACAAACCATGGGACCTATTTCCTTATAGGCCTGACTAGCCTGGTCTGCAAGGCTATGGTGCACATCATGGATCACTGTCACAGAGACATTGGGTACCTCCCAACCTTTGACCCCCGCTGTTTGGCATTGTTAAGGCCTGACCATGCCTCCTAAACCTGGTGGGCTTCTTAGAGACAGTTACCAAGGCATTAGATGAATGTAAGGAGGTGCACACAGCCTACTTAGAGCTCTCATAGGCTTTCAACACCATTCCTTTTTCTGGTATTATCAACATACCCATCTGCCTGAACATTAACCCCTACATCATGTGATGGTTTGCAAAGTGGCTCACAGACAGAATACACACAGTAGGAGTTGCATACCCTAGGTCCGACTGTATACCAGTTACAACTGCCATCCCCCAGGGCTCAGTCCTAGGACCTCTCATGTTCGGTATATACTTCTCTGACATACAGACAAGCACAGGAGGGCTTTGGCTGAAAAGGTTTGCAGACGACTGCAAACTAGGGGACATAATTGATTCCCCAGCTGTTACAGACACCCTCTGGAAGGGTTGCACTGAGACGGATACCTGGTGTTAATATCATGGAGTCAAGCTGAATGCCTAAAAGTGCATAGTCATCCCTTTTGGATATAACTAATTACCCATGGACTACCACATAGGTGCTAGTCCCCTACATACAAAAAAGGTAACATGGGATCCGGAAACACCAGTAGATAGCAATCTCTCCTTTGATACCCATAATGACAAGGTGGTTAGAATATCCTTCTACATGGCCCCCCTAATCTCTAATGGGTTCACATCCAGATCAGAGGGGCCATTGTGACTCTACACATGTCATATCAGACCCATTAAAGGATACAACACCCCATTTGGGATATACTTTACAAGACAACTGCAACAGCTTGGAAGACCACACCAGTACCACACCAAGAGGATGACTGACCTCAAACAGATGACCTATGCAGCCCAACCTACGAAACTCCAGCTGTACTCAGTTGCATACCGCATATTCACAGGTGACCTCTGCTTGACATACAAGGCCCATGTCCAACCCTGTATTGCTGGATATGCTCTACCTAAACAGAAACCCCTGAGAGTCACATGCTCTTGGGATATACACCTAACCACAATGATGAGTAGGACGTGCTGAACGGATAGATTCCTGACCAGGACAGTCCCTATGCTTTGGAACGTGATTCCAATGTAAATCAGACAGGGTCCCTCATGAGCACTCTTCAAGGGAAACCTTGACGTGTGGATGGGAGACAGACATGTACCCGGGGATCACTGCAGTGGCTCTGCTGGACAGAGGCATAGGGAACTATTGGCTCTGCCGTTCAGAGGCACAGGGAACCAACCTATGGGGGTGGCGAAAGACAACACATGCTAGCTAGGCTTACAGATACCCTTGGTAAGGCAGCCTAGTACCTACCTTTGCACCTATTACATGTCTTATGTGCATGGATAGCTAAATAGCTCTTCCATTTTACTTTGCTATCATGCTGATAAACTGTTGGCTCACTAAAAGACACATGTATCCTGTTATTGTGTATTGTAAATGCCAATTGACATAACTAATGTTTGCCTACCATTACAGTAATGCTATGTAGCTTGTAATACATATCTGCCTACAATACTGTACATTACACAGTTATTGGCACAATATCCCACAATACAAAACATACTTGCACAGTGGCCCAACCTTCCACATATTATTCTCTGTATTACACCCATACATATGGCTACAGTTACAATATATCAACATATACTATCCCCTGTTATAGCACATACTTGGACCAACCCTGCCACTGATGTCGGCTGGTGAGGAGTATTTCTGTTCAAAGCCCTTATATAGCATCCCTTGTGTTGTATGCAGTGTTTGCCTTGTGACCTACAGCAGTACACACAAATACTACAAGCGTGACTATGCTCAACAATATATCACTACAAGATAACTGTTTCCACTATATGGATTGCTTGCACTTTAAATACTACAGAATAGTACTACATACACAGACATACTGACTGTTCTACATACCTTATTAGTAACCCGATGTATCGTTAACAGTTGATTCAATCCTTTTCGGTTTGTGTTTCAATGTTATTTGTAATGTTCCGCTGGTATATATGGATAGTTTGAATGTGTGATGACACATCCTTTTCTAGTTACATATCAGTAACGTGGTATCCTGTCCACCAATTGCTGTTCCAAAGTAGTTAATTGGATGCACATCAGCTGTGCAGCTACTCCATTAGCCGATACCATGGCAACAGTGGTGTATAAGTGAGTACTCCTTTTGGGCATTGTACGTTTGCCTTACTTTCGAGGGAGAAGGCCTAGATCTGTTATTGTGATATATTTCAACAGCTATATGGAGACGCACAGAGATATATTAGCTTCATGACTCCCTTGGACTGTGTGTAATGGCTAGATGATTTAGTTCTACATGTGAGTACAGCTGTTATATTTTGAAACAGTGCTACTTATGCAGGGTTTGTTTGTACCTGATACTTCTGCAGATGTTTAAGTCTGGCAATGATGTTTGGCCAGCTCAAGGCCCTATGGCTATGCATGAACTGTTATGTGGTGTACAGTGTGCTCACCAGACATCCTTGATTTGGTGTACAAGTGTAGCATACTGTGCTGTTACGCACTAATTGCTAACACATCACGGTGTATGCACAACCCTCTGAAATGGGATTAGTGCAAACAAACCCTATTACATCAGCAGCTGTTCCATTGTATAACAGCCATTATTTCACTTAGGGCCATGTTAGTGTGTCTCTGACAAGGTATGTTAAGGCTTCTGCAGATGTCGTACAGTGTGTGAATGATTTGTGATGTTATTACAATTTGTATTGTAATATGTTTGGGTGTGGGGGTGATGTTGGTGGGTGTGCTTAGCAAATGCAGGTGTGTAGGAACTGCTTTTATACATAATCGCTATGTGCGTGAAGGTTCCTTCCCTATTTGAACACCTATCCTTTTGTGGACTAATACAATGGTATTTGCAGGCTGATTCATTAAGGCACTGTTATGTGGTTCCTGTATAGCATGCAGGTGATGTTAGTCCTTGAATCCCTTCGGTAATACATCTGAATGTAACAACATGTTGCTGCATGATAGCTGTGTATTTCTGTCGTAGGTATTTGCAGTCATCATAGTTGTGTTGGTGACTGACCCTCTCTGGCTAGGGTTGCCCCCTTTTCATATGTCTATAGTGGGTCCTTTTTGGGACACACATCTGATTTTACAGGCCGACACAAACCCATGGTCAGTAGAAGGGATAGAACTTTCCTTTCTTGCCTAATTATAAGCTTAGTCTTGTAGCAGTTTAGTAGCTTATCCTGTTTCCTGTACTATGTAGGTACTTTAGATACAGAAATAACTATTGTATGCAACTATTACAGTACATATGGGACATAATTATGTCCTACAATCCCAGGACATTTGCACGTTTAATATATTTGGTCAGGACACAACCGCCCAAAGAGGGAGTGTCCCTCTCAAAGTGGAACAGGTGGTAACACTATCATTGGCTCATGTCCATAGCACATATTTGTAATGGTGTATAGGCATATACTCTCCATATCCTTTGTTCATAAAGGTTGGTAGTGGCGGAATGTGTGATTGCTATGGTCTATGTTATACACATATGTGAACACTTCAACCGCTGTATACGGGAGACCTACGGAATCCCAAAACCACAGTGTTCTGATGCACATAGTCCCAGGAACAGACTCCCATACCCCACATTACCGACATCGACAGTAACTCGCAAAGGTAACACGAACATGGAACACACACATGCACACACAGACACACTGCTACCCAACACATCCAAACAAACCATCCTACACTACGTATGAGCAGGTGGCCAAGCCCCCCTACACACCCCATGTAGGTGTCTGTACCCCACACACCACCCCCTACTTTAATATTCTAGGTCCTAGGTTGTGCAAACAGACGCACAAAGCTAACCCACAACCACACATTACAGTCCCCCAACAACACACATCACACACACTAAAGCCCTAAGAAACACATGTACACAAAGTAACCTATCCAAACTGCAACACCAAAAGCACTGACTAACTGTCCATTAACATCGTGAGATTACACCTCGTGCATCTTGTGTTTCGGTACTGTGTTCTTTCAGACCTTAAGCCTCGGGATTACGTGCGTCGGTATGTAAAGCAGTTGGTATGTGGTAGGTATCCCATTTATATGTACCTCCATGGTTATGTAGATGTTGTTAACCTATCTATATATCTAAATATATATGTATATCCCCATATATCGACACATCTCTCTCTATATATATATGATGATATGTGTGTATATATATATATATATATATATATATATATATATATATATATAAAAACATACACCTTTCATTGTGTACATGCCCATTTGTCCTATTTCAACACATTCCTACCTTTTGTGATTTATTGTCAGTATACACGACTGCCATTGGTACATCTCAGGTAGCTTAGTGGTATGTTATTGTGATGAATGTGTACATGATTGCATGTTCTAATCCTGGCAGTGATATCTTACCTCTCAGAGCAGGCACTGATAGTGCAAGTGTGATGAATGTCCATTTCAGCGGTTGTGTGTTTCACATGTTTATTATTCTGTGGAGAACTACCTATATATGCAAGCTGTGTTTAAGGCATACTATGTAACATGTACACATCTGTGAAGATTCCTGTCAGGGATACTCCCCATTATTTGGAAACACATCTCTGATTACATTATACAAAACCCCTCACTAACACTCTGGGGAATCCTTGCAGAGTGGGTGGTGAACAGTAGCTACACCCCAGGGATCCCCCAAGTGGCTGTGCTCCACAGAGGGACAGTTAGTTGATCGATGGGGTGGTGACAGCAGACACGTTTTGCCTATGCTTATGAGTGGCCTGGGCAGTTGGGCATGTACCTATCTATGTATCTATGAACCTGTACATACATTATGGAGACATGCTGATAGCTTAATATACTGTTCAGGTATTGACTTACCTTGTGTCAATGGTGGTTGTGTGTACAATAGTTGAGGGCTACCTATGTAAGATGCACACAGTAGACCACCTATACATGAAAATTTACAGGTGGTCGTGTGTGTGTGCCATCCATGTTTGCTGTGTGTGCAGGTGGAGAAGGGTGTCAGTCCATGAGTGCCTACACTGTCAGTGTGTGTGTTATACATTCCCTCTTTGCCAAGGCATGGGCATACTGGGCACGCCTCCATCTGCCTATGGTGGCTAGCACAGGGTGTTCGTGGTTTGAGCCTCACTGTGCCTGTGGGTCCCTTGGCAATGGTGGTGGGCTGTGAGGGCCTTCACCATTCTGTCCCTGCTGCAGCTGTTTCTGCAGGATCATATTGTGTAGCATGGCACATACTATGAAGATGTGGGCACACATTCCTGGAGAGTACTGCAAGGCTCCACCAGATATGTCCAAGCAATGGAACCATGATTTCAGCATCCCAAACATGCGCTCTATAATGATTCTGGTTTCTGCGTGTGCCTCATTATGGCATTCTTGCGTGGCTGTGTGTGCATTTCTGAATGGTGCCATCATCCACGGTTCCAGTGAATAGCCAGCATCCCTCACCAGGTGGCCATATGGGATGTCCCCCCTGGCAAATACCTGATACAGCTGTGAAGCATGCCAGATGTGGGAGTCATGATAGCTTCCAGGACTGCCAGCACACACATTTATTTATTTATTTATTTATTTCAGTTTGATTACCAGGGAAGTCCACTGGGTCACGAAGAACCCATTTTCAGTGGAGGCCCAGGGAGAAAAGCTCCAAAGGCAGTACAACCAATGCAATGTTTAAGAAGAATACAAAACATAATACAAACAGCAAGAAAACAAAGTAAGACACTGCAAATTCAAATTACAATAGAAAGTACTCACAGTAAGAATATTTTAAAATGCATATTTACAATAGAATGTAGACACAGTAAGAACATTGAAAATGCAAATTTACAATACACTGCAAGAATTTATAGGACACAGCAAAAGTTAAAAATTAGTCAAAATATTTTTTTTTTTTTTTTTTTTTTTTTGTTAACTATTCAGTATTGTCATCCATACAGTGAAGTTAGAGCCTGCTAAAAACATAGCTAGAGTTTGAGTGTATAAAGGTGCAGGAGTACAGGGGCTTAGTCTAGGGGAACCTTGGGATTAAGTAGGGTGAAAGCAAGAACATTTCCATTTTGAAGATAGGTGTAAGAAAAGTTGGGTTTTGAAGTAGTCTGAGTTTGGTATGGTTCTAAGAGAAGGAGGGAGAGAGTTCCATTTCCTACCTAGAGAGAAGGATAGAAGATGTTGACCAGCGGGATGTTTTGGTCTGGGGATGGAGATTAGATTTTGGTGTTCAGATCTTAGAGATCAGTTGGGAATGTAAGGGGGGAGGATGTTGGATAGAGCAGGGCATTTTTCTGGGTAGAATATTAATCTATGAGTGGTTGTTAGTTGGAGATAGTCGAGGTGGTTTGGGAGTTCTAGCCAGTTTAAAGATTGAAGGGAGAGGCAGTGGTGGGTTGAGTTTTTAGATTTGGTGGCGAATTTAGAGATTTTATTATAGCAAGCGTCAAGTTTAGAGGTGAGGGAAGCAGACAGATTAGTTAGGAGAGGGGCTCCATAAAGTAGAGAGGGTAGGAGGAAGCAGGTAGCTAAGGTTTGCCTGGAGGATTTGGAAATAAATATATTATTCCTGTAGAGCATGCCTAGTTTTTGGTGGGTTTTTTTTATATTTTGTTGAATGTGGAGGTCAAATTTAAGATGTTCGTCTATGGTTATGCCAAGTAGTTTAGCATAGGGGACCACTTCAATTGGAGTGTTAGCTTGGCTGAGGATGTTGAAAGAGTTTTTGTCCAAGGAAGAAGTCTTGGAAGGGAGGAAAATTAGTATTTTGGATTTATTGGAGTTGAGGGAGAGGTGGTTTTGGTGCATCCAGTTTTCTGTAGTGGAAAAAGCTGTTTGAGTTTTAGAGAGAAGTTCGGTAAAGCTGGGGGCAGCGCAGACTAAGGTAGAGTCATCAGCATATTGGATGACTGAAGTGTCAGGGAGAGCAGTGTGAAGGTTGTTTATGAAGATGTTGAAAAGTAAGGGATCGAGAATGGATCCCTGAGGAACGCCAGTAGGAGTAGGTAAGAAGGAGGAGGTAGAGTTCTTCCATCTGACAGCCTGGGATCTGTCAGAGAGGTAGCTGGAGAACCAGGCAAGAGTATTAGTGGAAAGATTAAGGTTGGAGAGGTGGCAGAGTAGATGTGAATGGGAGATGGTATCAAAGGCTTTGGAGAGGTCCAGCAGAACAGTGGATACTAGAAGTCCGGAATCTCTGGCTTGATTAACTGTTTCTAAGAAGGAAAGTAGGGCAGTTATAGTGCTGTGGCCTGGACGGAAACCGTGTTGGGTGGGTGTAAGTAGCTGATTCTCTGTTAAGTAGGGTAAGAGTTGGCGGTGGACACATTTCTCAAGAATTTTGGATATAGGAGAGAGTAGGGCTATAGGGCGGAAGTTAGAAGTAGAGTTGTTTTTACCTCCTTTATGAAGTGGTAGAATGTAGGCAGAACGCCAGAATTTGGGAATGTATGACTCTTTTAAGGATCTGTTAATCAGGATGCTAATTGGAAGAGCTATTCCTTCGGCTGCGTGTTTGAGGAAGGAGGGGGGATGTTGTCGGGGGCGTTGGAACAAGGTTTTAGTTTGGTTAAGAGCTTTTTTATAAAAGTTGTGGAAACTGGTTTGAATTGAAACATAGGGTGACAGTCCTTCGGAGAGTTTAGGAGGTTGGAAAGGTTGTTATCAGGGAATATTTTGGTTAGTTTGGCTATAGAGTCAGTAAAGAAAGTGTTGAAGAGTGAGCTTAGTTCATTGTCATTTAAACTAGGGTCAGGGCAGGGGTTATTTTGTGACCCAGGATGGAGAAGAGAGTTAACAGATTTCCAGAAATGTTTGGGGTTGTTAAGATTAGTAGACTGAAGTTTGTTGTAGTAGTTTTTTTTTGTCTCTGATGATTAGTTTTTTTACTTGGTTGTGGAGTTGGGTATATTGGAGCAAGGCAGAAGGCTGTTTGCTTTTCTGATAAAGCTTCCAAGATTTGTCTCTGAGTTGCATGGTTTGTTTAGTCTCTTTGGTCAGCCAAGGAGCAGAATTGGCCTTGATTCGTTTATTTCTAAGGGGGGCTAGAGAGTTGAGAGTATTTAGGAAGATGGAGTTAAAATGTTCTACGGCATTGTCGAGGGACAGAGTTTGAAGGATTTGCCAGTTGATTTCTTTGAATATGTTGGAGAAGATTATGGGGTTGAAGTTGCTAAGGTTATGAGTTTGGATATAATTATGTAGGAATTGAGAGGGGTTAGCTGAGCGATGAATTAAGGCAGGTTGATGGTCACTAAAGGAGTCAGGGATAGTTCCAGATAGAGAGATTTTGTTAGGCTGGGAGACTAAAATCCAATCTATGATGGAGCCAGGGGGGTGTTTTTTGTTGAGCCTGGTTTTAGAATGGATTAATTGAGAGAAGTTGAAAAGGTTGATAGCTAGGGTGGGGGAAGGTGAGTTGATTTTGTTCCAATCAATGTTGACGTTGAGATGAGCAGAGAAATTGGGATAGAGGGTAAAATGCTAAGGAGAAGGACAGAGGGAGAGGAAGAGACTTCAGACAGGGAGTAGAGGAGGGCTGAGTAAAGGAAGGGAAGGCTGAGAGTTCTGGGCAGCAGAGAGGGGGAGAGCAGAGGAAAGGTGGTAGAGGTCTGAAGAAGGGGAGATACAGGAGGAAAGGGGAACAAATAGTGAGTGCAGTCGGAGGTAGTGGCTGCTGGCTAGTCTGGCAGGGAAGCATACTGCGACCTAGTAGTACCAACTAATCAATAGTGCAGAGCTACAACAGTACACATACTTTCTTGGAATCTTGTGGAGGGAGGACTCAGGGAACAGAAGGCCTTACAATTTCAGGTTAAGTTCGTTGGAGTAGGCTCTCGGTCAGACAGTACAGGAGCTTATATTCAGCAGATTAGGGCAGGGTGGGCAGGGGCCCAAGCATAAATGTAGATGTTAAGAATGTATTCACTGTTGCAGTCATTACATTAGGGTAATCTGCTGGCAGGTTGCCCTCAGTTAGCCTGAATAACAAAGTCTTGGGTCTTGCGTCGGTTGCCGTCTCTTCTTCCATGACATCAGGGGTATATAAAACATGTAGCCGATGCCATTTTATTCAGTTTTTTGTCGCTGCAGATCAAAAATGCTCAGAGTGCACCCAGGCCCAAGCGTACTACGTGGGCTTAATGGGCAACAACAGCCTTCACACACTTCGGCAAAAATGGCGCCGACTTTCCCTTCGTTCTGATCACAGATGCCCTGGGCATTGCACACGATCTGGCAGTTGATGGAGGGGAATCCCTTGTGGTTTATGTAGCACCTACCCTACTCACTGGTTGGTGACTTAATGTGTATGTGCGTGCAGTCTATTGCACCCAGTACCTCCGGGTAGTCCGCCACATAGTGGAAGAGATGTATATTGCTGGTCAACTCCTCCTGTGTTTGGGGTAAGTGTATGTGCTCATGGCATGTGGTAACATGGCATCCAGGAACTGGTGGAGTACCCTGGATGCTGATGCCTGTGAGATCCTCATGATATCCCCAGTTGGCCTTTGGAAGTTACCTGTGACTAGTATTCTCAAGCTTACACATACCTTCATGTCCACTGGAATGGGTTCCCCTCTGTTACTTCTGGCTCTGAGGCATGGCCAGCACAGCTCAACAAGTTGCTGTATGATGTCCCTGTCCACCCTGTAACGCTCTACTATCTCCAGATCATGTAGCCCCAAGTAGGTTACCCTGGGTCTGAACACTTGTCTCCTCATCCGGTGCCTGAGATGGTTGTCAGCATCATCCTCCATGCCACCATTAGTCTCCAACACATACTGGTGAATCAAAGCTATGGCAGCCCCTAACATATACATATTAAAAGTTCCTCATTTGTATACACCAATGGTGCAGAGTGTCTGGGAATACACAAGTGTGTGTGTGGGGCTTTCGCACCTTATACTATTGTGCAATGGATGATGCTGGTGTAATTGGGTGTGTTTGTGCTATTCCAGCTGCAGGGTATCTTAATTATTGGTTTTACAGCAGGTACTGCTATTGTGGGGCCTTTGGTGTTGACTTACGCTTGTCTGCCGTGATTCATCTATTGCCCTTTACTTCTATTTTCAACCCAATTCACATCCCATTGTCAGGCATGCATCCAGCTGCCACCTTTCTTGTTTTGTGCTTCAACAACCCAGGATTGTGTTGGGAAATGTGTTATGTAGCTGATCTGCAGCAAGTTTGCTTTGTTCTGCTGTGACAGTTCTCTTTTCTTTGCTGTACGGCACCTCCCCTTTCCTGTTTTGCAGGTACCTGCTAGCAGCCTTGTTAGCTGTTGTCTATGGCCCACTGTACGTTTCTAGGTGTTAATTACTCATTTGTACTCCAATTACCATGCTGCAGCATTTCCTTATTGTCTTCCCATATCCTTCATGTTTCAGCTGTGGTGCACGCCGCACACATACGTTTACTGGGTTTCGTGCGCGTTTTCATCCACGTTCACATGAACTTTCGGTTACCTTGTGTGCTCTCAGCTAAGCAAAGCTATGGCTACTTCCACACCCCTATCCTGCGGCTTTGCTTAGCAACACACAACATAGATTAGTAATGATCCAATGTGCTTACAGATACGGTAGCGCACCCCTCTCTTGATGTCATGTTTACCTCCAGGCCACTCTTCAGTGTTGTAACACTACACCGTGTGGTACATCCTTACGCCGGCGTGACATTTGCGATTCAGTATTACTTGTCTCATTTGCATGGCATTGACTGCTAATTCCTAGTTACCACACGGAACACTGTCACAGACCCCTAGCAACCCTTGCGCCATCGTTGTGGTGTAGCATGCATGCCATTGACTATTATGGGGATATCATGAATTGCGTTACATTACAGTTTTATGACATCTAAATATATTTTCATTATGATCCCATTTGCGCACCGATGCACTGCAGTTTTACTTTGCGTTGGTGTGGCCATGACATTAAATGTTATTTTTTATATGTTGTGCATGTTGTTTTATACCATTGGCTATATATTTAGCCATTGGCATATGTTAACATTATAACACATAAGTTTGTTCTGTTTTCATGGCTCCAATTTTATGTTTGACAACATGTAAACCATTTTTTTTTTTTGGTTTACATTTCTACATGCTTACGCTACGCCTGCACAACTTCATGAATCGCTATATACCTTCATTTGCATGCTACACTGCTGCGCATGGGGTAATTAGCATACATGCGGAGGGAGCTGTGCAGCTCTGGCATATGCTGGTAGTGCACGTGGAAACAGCTCTTACCTGAATCACTCGACGGCCATATTTGGCACTAGATCACCGACGCTACTTCGGCGCATGGTGCAAGCTTAATGAATCCCGGGGATAGTGTTACATAGTGTGGTGGGTCTCACATTATGATGTGTCAAAACAATAAAAAACAGATTGCTAGATATAAACGTGTTTTGTAAGTAGTGAAGATTTTGTAAACAGTATGATTGGAAGTATTGTTACACATGGAGAGTTTCATAAATGCTCCATTTTCATGTAAGGCAGACAAGTACAGTTTTGCATTAGTCAGAAAGGGTCCCACAGATACTGCTGTTAACAAGTAATCATATCCATTTAGTGTACTATATAGAACTGAGGGTATGGCACTAGTAAAGATAAACTTTGACCTCTTGATGTAGGAGGAATTTATGCCAGGAACAGTCTTTCTGGAGAGAATGATATAGCAAATAAGAAACAAACTGGAAGAACCTAATGTAACCAGATGATTTTTCTGCTGAGAATTCAGGCAGATAGAAGCTGTGTGAAATCATCTTGGGACTGTAAGAGAATTAGTATGACAGACTGCAAAAGCTTACTGTTGTTTTGCCTGTACCAAAGATGAGTCCGTGTGAATATGTATGTTTTGTCTAAAATGGAAACAGAATATCATGTCCAAGCTTTCAAGAAGCTGTCATGCAGTGCTTACATTATCCAATAGCAATCAGGAACGTTAAGTACCCAAAGACAATGTAAAGCATTAGTTATTTAGTGTCCCATTTGGTATAGCTTCTTTGTTGACTACAAGCTACGGCAGTTTTCATAATGAAAGAACTCTAATTCAATGGGGTGAGATCACTAGACACCAAGCTTCATTTTGAATTACTGAAGTACTTGAGCTGGTACTTTGTTTTGTGTAGGAATCACCTTTTAAGTTGTTAAACGGATCAGAACATGTAGTCAGCTGGGTAGCAAAGGGGTACAGCTTGTTACCAAAGCACATTTATAACTACTGCAATCAGTGTCAAGAGACAAATAACTTTAAAAAACAAGATAAAGTTAATCTTAGCTAGAGAACTGCTCAGTAACTCTAGCCTGGTTACTATGTCAAGGTACACAGCTGGCATAGCACAATACACTTGACCTGTAACCTGAGACAAGGACAGACAGGGAAATATGATTACCTATAGTGCATAGTAAATACTGCTATATGAGAAAGGAGGTCCTGTTATTACCATAATGGAAGAAAATGATTCACTAAGACACTCATTTTGCCATGGCAACTTTTAAACTGTTGCAAAAGCAAACATTTCTTTTGGATTCAAAATTTGCCATTAAGTCGCCTCTTTCAAAAGCCTTTAACAACAATACATTACATCCTGTGCTCTTAAAAAGAGGTGCACCATACATCTTGGTATGCCTTGATATATTGAACTGCCTATTATCATCAAGAATAGCAACATTCAGCTGGAAACTGAGATATGTCACTCCATCTCCCATGTATTGAAATCCATATAGAATAACCAATGTCGTTACAAGTCTGACATTGTCTCCTTCTGAAAGGGAGGTGTGACTTGTCAGTCCAGCACCTGAATTGGCTCAGTTTCTTCATGGTAAGCTCCCATCCTGATCAGCTGGTTGCTGGTTCTTGAGTGTGGGAAGCTTTGAAAGGCATTTAACAACTGGCTGTACTCCTCTGTTTCGTTATTACTGGAGCTGAGGCCAGTGCAGAAATAAGCTCAGGATACACTGGGGAAAGGTTTAAGTCTAAGACTAATCAGCACTCAAGCATCCTGATTGAATTACAGTTGCCACTTGTGTTTGAAGGCAAGGCAGTTGTCAGAGGCAACTGCACTCATTTCTGACTTTGTAAACAGCAATTAAAATCATTTTAAACAATCCATTTGGTAAGTGTCTATACTTATTAAAGGTTGGGAAAATAGTTTACAAAGATTAGGAGAATAGCACATAGGTTTTTCTCAGGGATTACAAGCTAGTTATACATGACTTCACTGGTTTGCACAGGCTGGTGGTTTAATTTCAATTACATCTAGATGACTCTTGACTAATTATCTTCTGAAGCTACACCCACAGAAGAATGAAAAGGTGAAATTAGTTTCCTTTAATATCCATGCCAACTGATTGCCTTTACCCCTAGGATTAAAGGGATACAGGTACTGCACAAGCCCCTTCAGATCTTGCTATGCATGGTCTCCTGAGGTACTGCAGCAACTGCTAAATACGTCATTGGGTCTATATCACTTGATCGAAACACCAGTTCAGTGACTACCTATTCATCAACCCCTATTCAGTGAATGTTCTTTTATTGAACACACAAATCAGCAAACTTTTTTTCCTAGGGCACTAAGTTAGTTGGCCAACATGTGGAAATTTGCCCTTTTCTCCACTGCAGTGTGATCTCAGAGTTAGTATATATAATTAGGGGGATGTGAGGGGCACAGTTTCCCACATTGGGGGGTGTGGGGGTATACCCCTCAGTTTGGTGGGTTTGTTGCTATATGGTGTTTATCGCTTGGTATGTTGGCCTACTAAATTAGTGCCCTGGGAAAACTTTACCTTTTTTGATTGTTCAATAAAAGACTAGATCGCTGAATAGAGGTCAAATAAGTATTCACTGAATTGGTGTTTCGATCAACTGATATAGACCCACCTCATCATCACCATACTCATCATCACTTCTGACCAAGGACTAAAGGCCCATTGTTGCCTGCCTCTAAAATGCAACTTAACCAGGTTTAAAAGATTGAGTTGTATCAAGCACTTTAGTTTTATTAAGAAGCTCACTCCAAGGTATAGTAATTCTGTAAATCACTTAATTGGCACTGCACTTCTATTTAAACATTCTAAGAATCCATAGTTTACCTTGCGTTTAAGAGTCTCTTAACCCTAAACCTATAAATAAAAAAATGATTTTTTCAAGCTTTAAATAACATGACAATATCTCTTTTAAATCTGAGATATGACAAAGAAAAAATATCCAGAGCTTTTAATCTTTCTTCATGTGCCAAATCTTAAAACTAGCAGACAAATTATGCTGTAAATTTCCTATGTAAACTTGGGTTATAGTTGTTCTGATTTTGTTTAATATAGGCTTCATTTTTGGGGATGAAAGACTGCCATACTCTCATTTTGATCTTATAAGATGATAAATTGACTAAGACATCTTTATTCCCTAATATGATAGATCTAAATAATTATCGTAACATTTTTATCCCAAGCTTCTGAAGTCAAGTATATGATTGTTGAAGGTCAAACTCTTATCAACATACATGCCCAGATATTTAAAGACTGTTACTCTTTCTGACGTCTTTCCTTTTAAAGATATTATTATATAAGGATATTTCCCCAAATCTCATAAATTTAGTTTTCATCACATTTATTATTATTTTTTTTTAATGCTGCCCAAATACGTAATATTTCAAGATTTTCATTTGCAAGGATCTTGTTTCCTCTTCTTTTGTGATAATGTTGCCAATTTTAATATAATCTACATAAATGTTGTAAAAATAGACGTCAACATTTAGGTCACAAAGGTAGATATTAACCAAATAAGGCCCCAAAACTGAACCCTACATAATAACTCTTGAGATAAGGAATACCAGTTTGAATGATATCTTCCAGCAGCATATACTGTAACCTATCCACAAGACAGTTTTGGATCCAGGATTTAAAAAAAATGCTTGCTTATCTTTAGAATAATTTAGATAAAAATAGTTCATAGTAGAATATATTAAAGATATATTAAAGATCTGAGAAAAGTCAGTGTATCCAATATCAATTTGCAATTTACTGTCAAAAGTAATCATTATGTATGTGTAGAAGTTTAAGTTGCAAATAATGATTGATCTATTCATAGCACAGACATGTCGAGCAATATTAACAACTTGATTTCTATTAAGCTCAAAATTGAAATCTCTTGAGGAGTAATCTCTTCATGATAAAGTACAAAAGAGTATTATCAGTGGCCAGTATCTGTAAAAACTATTATGACAGAAATTAAAAACACAAGGAATGAGCAGATGGACATAATAAAAAAACTCCAATTTATTATAGATAACTACTTTTATCTCTTCACTATAATGAGAGTTCATCAGAACTAAAAACATTGCACATAATTCTTCATAAATAAATAGCTATGTGAAATGCGATCCCTACACTTGCTTGAGGTGAAATTGTTTGAGCATCAGTAGCATGAAAAAAACAAAGATGAAATGCATAATGCTGAACATTATAAGTAAAAATAAATAAACACACACATATCGACACACGGCCTGGTGTTTGGTGTTTTTGAACCATTAATCCTAGTTGTTGTTGTTGTGTTTTGTGTTTTTGGATAATGCTGAGCATTGTTTTCCATAAGCAATCCTTGTCGGTGCAGTTTCTAAGTGTGTGCCAGCAGTGATCCACTTGTTTTGGGAGATTTCTTCCTTCTTCAAGTCGGTGCAACCTTGGACTTGGTGTATATCAGTTTGGGAGGGTGGAGGCAGCTTGCCTCCTACATTGGGAGTCCAGAAGAGGGCTTTTCCTCCTGAAAAAAAAAAAAACATTTAAAATTCATGTTTTGCCCTTCCATGTTTCAGGCATCTTTTCAACCTTTCAGCTCATCAGCTTTCAGGAAGCTTGTGTTTCATAGTAGAACCATGTTAAACACATGACCTCTTACCCACCTGTCACACATCATTTCAATTTCAGTGCACTTTAAATACTAACAAAGTCAATCCGCCCAGGATGTTTACCTACATTAAAATAAAGTTACTGCACTAACTCTTTATATTCTAGGAAGGTGATCTCTGCATGATGCTGCCAGTCCAATACATCCAATTAATGCATCAGTAATTGTCATCTCAGCTCTTATCACCCTTTTTTAAATATCGTTTTAGTTATAGCCCCATTTCAGTCCTCTGGAATGATACTTTTTAACTAGATAGACAGGAATGCTTCCACTAGATGTTTTATAATCAAATCAACTTGGCATCTCAAGACTTTATTTGAAATTGAATCAAATTCACTAGTTTCATGGATTTTAAGAGGTCTAATTTTAATGTGCATTTTACTACTATCTAAACCTTCAGTTTGGGTACAATTTAATCTAGATTGTATATTGTTATTGGTTCCCTTACTTCTTTCTAAATGATTACAGTGTAATACAATTTTTCTGATATTATATGTAGTTTTTTTTTTATATAAATTAGAGGGACTGTTGCTTCGTCCTTTGGCCTATATACATTAATATACTTAAAAGGAACTTATGTTGCCATTATGATAAATGATGATCAAGATGGAGCCCAATTTTTGTTGACTGAAAATATGTTACCTATTCCTTAACTTAATTTTGTATGTGAGAAATGTAAATATATTGTACAGCTGCAGGTGAAAATCTCACTATACTTAGATGACTGTAAGCACTCCCCAACTCTGAAAATATATGCTGCGGCTTGTAAATGTTCCCCCGCAAATACTATGAACACTGTAATCAAAACACATCCATATAGTCCTGCTAGTAATCTGTCACATAAACAGTTTCAGCTAAAACCTTTCAAAGCAACAAAAGCAAATACACTAACATAAACATTAAACCCTTGCCATTGACAAAGCAGCCTGCCTCATCAGGTAAATCAGTAGTAACAGGTGATTCAATGGTGATGTGTATTGACTCATGAAATTAATTGAGGAACACATGGTTGTGACCTGTCTTCCTGGAGTAAAACTTAGAAAAGTATCTAGTTCATTAAAAGTTTGTTGGGTACCCATAATGATTTGGAGCCTGCCATAGTTCATGTAAGTATGAATGTTACAAGCTGCTGCACTCTGAAGGTCATACAGTGTGGCATGACTGCACTCTGAGGGACATGCTGTGTGACATGGCTGCACTCTGAAGGACATGTAGTATGACATGGCTGCACTCCGAAGGTCATGCAGTGTGACATGGCTGCACTCTGAAGGACATACTGTGTGACATGGCTGCACTCTGAAGGACATGCAGTGTGACATGGCTGCATTCTGAAGGACATGCAGTGTGACATGGCTGCACTCTGAAGGTCATGCAGTGTGACATGGCTGTACTCTGAAGGACATGCTGTGTGACATAGCTGCACTCTGAAGGACACACAGTTTGACATGGCTGCATTCTGAAGGACATGCAGTGTGACATGGCTGCACTCTCCATTTCCCTCTCTGAGATAGGAGAGGCATGTATTAAGTGGGATCTTCTGTGTTTCAGGCATTTTTTTATCTTTATAGGAATAATAAAACTGTACTAAATAAATGACTATATTCTGGGGCCTGCCACACAGGATTCAGCTAATATGTGCAGGGGATGACATGTTTGGTACCTCAGACTATTTTTGGGTTATGGTGTTCACCTCTCTGCTTAGACAGTAAGCATTACGAATAGCCATTTGTAGCACCCATTATGTTTCAGGCATAGTAAAGCTGAAGGAAACCCTTTCTGATGCAGGATTCAGACAATGCTGGCTTATCTCTCATTAACACCAAACACTTAAACAACAAAATATGCAACTTAGAGGCTTTTGTGACCATAGAAGGTGTGGGTATTTGCACTGTCACTGAAACTTGGCTCAAAGATATTTCAAAAATGTCTGTGTGCTCTCTAATAACAGAACGTTTGGCACATTATCTATTTCCACCCATACTAACCTAAAATCTAGGCAAATTAATCTACAAACTAAAGGTGAGATTCAAGATATACATGTGAGGATAAGTAATACAGAATACCGTGTAATTGGGTGTTGTATGACTCCCTCCAAGAAACTCAAGGGGTATAAAGATAGCCTTTCAAAACTTGATGATCTTAAATCAAATATAATACATTAGTTATGAGGGATTTTATTTATCCAACAATAGACTGGGATAATTATACATTCAATAAAACTACACACATGGCCTCTTAAACCTTATTAATCTCATCTATTTATAAGAGCTAGTGAAAGCTCCTAGTAGGAGAACTAACATACACATAGAAGATAACATGAAAATGAATGTCTTCTCTTTGCTCTCCCACAGCCATGTGACTTCTTTAGCATACTGCACCACAAGACAGTCATATTTAACTTAAGAAGCCTGGTCAATAGTATATACAGCCCAACCATTTTAGAGACTTCCCTCATAGCAACTATCTAAAAATAATTAGTGTTTATACGGCACAAACTAGGATTACACTTTAAAATTTTCCAGAATAAAAAGTGACAGCTTTGAATTGTTCTGCAACTTCTTTGGTAATGCACATCACTATTTATGCCCTCAACTTTCTGCTGAGACTGAGTCATCATAGACTTATATTTTATAGAAAGAAGTAAGGACAAAGGGGATGCTCAAAGTCTTACAAAAACACTTTTTTCTTTTATTCAGTCACCTGCAATTTCTGCTAGTCATGTTTTATGGGATTGCAGTTGCTGAATTTCCTTTAAAGGTGTAGTTTAAAGAGTGCCTGTTAGCCACTAACAACATCTAATCTAGCCAAAAAAGCGGTTTTAAAAGCATGATATTAAAGGAAAGTTCACAATCACCTGCAGTTTAACACACCTAAGACTTTATTTTTCCTTACAAAATAGCTCCATTATAGCTTGGCTACCAGAAAGCAGCCTGTACTTTGTAACACTGTCATTTATTTGCACTGGGATTAAAGAAAGTGAAAGCCTACCTACCTTTTTTAAGCTTAGCCTCTGACATGCTTTGACAGAGGAATTTGTCTCTGCCTGCATGACATATACTAGGAACAGAGAAAACTGAAGTTATTCCTATCAGGCATTGCCCATACACATGCACAGGCAGTCCTAACTCTTATGGATATCAACAGTTGCTATTAAAAAATGTGCACAGTGTTATGGCAAGTTTCACTACTACCGTTTGTTGCAGAGAGGAAGCCAATACCAGTTTATATAGTTGACCACATTGCTATAGACAGTGATTCAGTTACTGCAGGAATTCCTTTTTGCAATTGCAACACCTTTATAGACAGTAGTGTTTTAATAAAATACAAACCCTGAGCCATTAGTGAAGCTGCAGTTTTTTTTTAAGATTTAATGTTTTTGTTCTGTTGTTAAGTCATGTCTAAACTTCCTCAGAATCACTGTTGTATCTGGAAGATCAAAGACTGAGTCATTAATGAAATATGTGGATCTGGAATTTTTCTGTAAACATTTGCTCAGGGATTATGGCATTTTTAAATGTGCTTGCTGGGAATAAGTTTTGTAATTAATCTCTTTTATTTACCATGGATGTGAAGGATTTATTATTAGTAATTCCTCATGAAAAAGGTTTAGATTGGTTATACTGGGACAGAATTTCTCAAAGTGAAATTAATGTGATTTTAGGATGTATGAAGATTGTCCTGAAAACAATTTTTTGTTCTTTGAAGGCGAATACTACAGACAGAGGAGGGGTATAGCAATGGGGAATGCCTTTGCCCAGTATTTGTTCATATGATATTGTGGTGCAAGCAGACAAATTATGTGTTTACTTCCCCCCATTTTTAATACAAAAATATTTAAGTTTTTTTGGATGACATTTATAGTTTGGAAAGGGGGACTTGAGAAATTACTACAACTTTGATTATATCAATGCCACCACAACCTTTTTGAAATTCGCTTGTGATAATGATCATGAGACTATTAATATTTTGGATGTTAAGCTGACAAAGAACACAAAAAGGTATGAATATATATATTATATATATATATATATATATATATATATATATATATATATCAATGGATCTACTTTGATCCAGCAAATTTACATTTCACAGAAACGTAAATTCGTGAACTCACTTACGCGAAAGTGCGTTTTTTCAAAAATGTACTTTCATGTAAACCTAAACCAAAAAAAAACACACTAAACACAATTATGCCCCCCTGCACCCCTCACACCCCCTACTTTAATATTCTCACTCTGATATCGCACTACAGTGGGGAAAAGGGAATATTCCCTTATCCTCACTGTACCACGATCTCAGCAATAGTTTGTCTAGTTGTACAACACTAAATATTGATGTACAACTAAACCAACATGCAAATTGCATGTTTTTATTTCATTTCTCTTTTTTTTATTAATTATGTTCTTACACGAAAGTGCATTTTTGAAAAAAAGAACTTTTGCGTGAGCTCGCGAAATTTACATTTCAATGAAACGTAAATTCTCTGGATCAAATGGTATATATATATATATATATATATATATATATATATATATATATATATATATATATATACATATATATGAAACCCTCGTACTCAGATAGTTTGTTACATTATAATAGTGCACCCTGGCAGAAAAGACTTTGGTAAGATGACAGATGATACGATTAAGCAGGCTGGTTTCTAAGGACCAGCATTTCAGTGCTGAATTGAAGAAGTTGAAGAATATGTTTTAGAAAGATTCTGTCCTAAGTATATGTTATAGGAGCTGGCTATTAAAATAGTGAGGGAGAGACCTGACAAGTATCAGCCCTTATCGAAATCCCATGAAGTGATGAATTCAAGGAAACAAAATATAACTGTTTTGACCAAGACAATGGTGTTAGATTATGGTATGGATCATAGGATCATAGGAAGTTATTAGGCTAATGGCTCTATGGCCCTTACAAGCCATCCAAGTTCTACCCTTATTTCCATGATCAGCACATATTGCCCCTTTCCAAGAGAGACACAGGTGGAACCCCCAGGGTGAATTTACAGTTACCTATCCAATCATCCAGACTGCATTTGAAGAGGGCCAATGGGGTGCTCTGTTTGACATGAAGTGGTAGTCTGTTCCAAAGGTGTGGTAACCTCTAGGAGACAAATCTGTCCCTCCAGCAGGTTTTATTAATGTCACATACCAGGTTAATGTCCTTAGAATGAGTAACCCGTGTTCCATTTGACTTGTGGATATGCAGCATTTCCAATAAAGCAGGGTCAGAGATTGCCTTATATGCATGCAGAGATCAACCCTGAGCAGTCTCGATGAAACAGAATAAAGTGAAAGTGATTTCAGATGATCCACATAGGACAGATGCTGAAGACATTGAATTTTCCTTGTGAGGAAACTTTTTGGTCTCTCCAATTGCTGCAGTTGCTTGGAAAGGTACATACCAAAAAGGGTGTTGTTCTCAATTATTGGCCTGATGAGGAAAGAGTACAGAAAAGTTATAACTTCTTTTTTTGTAGAGGCAATGCCCTTATGTATGAGCTGAGCAATATAGAATCCCCTTCTTACCCCTGTGGAGACATGATGATCAAAGGTAAGGTTGCTGTCAACCTGTGTGGCCAGGTCTCTCACCACTGAGCGTGTATTAGGGTGTTGTTATTTATGTGGTAGTTAGCAGGAACATTGCTCTTCCCAAAAGGGATAATAATATTTTTTTTGTATTGCGCTACAGCCATGACTTTTGCATCAATCATCTGTTTGTGTAAGACCCTTTTGTAGGATGTTGGCATTGTTTAGGGATTCTATGACCGCCCCCAGTTTTCAGTCATCAGCAAACTTTGTCACCCACAGACCTTTAGTTTTTGCTTGCACTTCAGAGAAATAAATTCCAAACAGTAGAGGTTCCAGGACTGATCCCTGTGGAAAATCATCGGTTACAGGTCTGCTGTTGGAGGTGGATTCCCCTATTTTGACTATAAGTGGACTATCAGTGAGCCAGTTAGTGACCCATCTAACGATATAAGGGTTTGTACATAGGTGGGTGATTTTGTCAATGATGCCTGAGTTGTGGATAGTATCAAAAGCCTTGGCTAAATCTAGGTAGGCTGTATGGACAGATTTTGAAGAAGTCCACCAGGTTTAACAGTCATGATCTCCTTTTGGCAAATCCAAACTGAGTAGGGTCAAGTATTTGGAGATTACCTATATCTTTTTTATAAGGTACATGATGATTCACTCTATGGCCTTGCAGATAAGGCTAGTCAAGCTAATAAGTCTATAGTTCCTGGGGTCAGTGGAAGCATCAGCTTTGTCCAAGGGAATAACAGTGGCTGTTTTCCATTCAGCTGGGATGTAGCCAGTGCTTGGACTATGATTGAAAAGAGTACCCAATGGTGTTGCTAATTCTTGTTGGAGCCCAAATAGGATGCAGCCTGGGATGCTATTAGGTCCCAAAGATGCTGTGTTTTTGGCCTTAGAGAGGGCATTTATAACCTGCTCTTTAGAGCTACAAGGTAGGGGACAGGTGGTAGGGTTGTCAAGAGGTACAGGTGGTGGGAACAGGGGAGTGAAGTTTTCACATAACCTGTTGGCTAATAGGTTAGCTACATCCACAGGCTCAGTATATGTGGTATCATTAACTACCAGTTTGGCACAAATCTGGCCCTTTCCTTTTAGGTTACAGATTTAACTAAAAATGCCTTATGGTTGTCCTTTGTTGAGGAAGCTAATTATCATGAAGGGTTTCACATCTAGATCAAGAGAGGTCATTGTGCCCCTGTACTCTTCTCTTATCAGGCCAATGATTGAGTACAATGCCCCATTTGGGATGTATCTTACCCGACACCTGCAGCAGTTGGAAAGACCCCAAAAGTTCCTCACCAAGAGGATAAAGGGTCTTAAACATATGTCATATGCTGCCCGACTGAAAAAACTCCAGCTCTATTCAGTCGCATACCGCCTACGCAGAGGTGATCTGTGCCTGACGTACAAGGCCATGTCCAATCCGGAATTAATGGACATGCTCCATCTCAGAAAATCCAAATCCATCAGAGCCACGAGAGTAAGAGAATTAAACCTCAACACAGAAATAAATAGGACGTGCTGGAGGGACAGATTCATAACCCAGAGGCTCCCTACACTCTGGAACAGAATCCCAATCCATGTTAGGCAGAGCCCCTCACTAACTCTATTCAAGAGAAATCTTGACGAGTGGATGGGAGATCGTAGGTTTACCCCGGGGGTCATCTCTGTGTCACTACTAGACAGAGGCACAGTAAACTAAACCCTAAAAGGGCGTAGTATTCTCATCCTAAGGGGTGGTGAAAGCCACACACACTCTGGCTAGGCTTATAAATGCCCTAGGGCAGATAGCCTAGTACGAACCTATGAACCTATGAACCTATGATTCATAGTTTGCTTTGGAGAACTTCACAAGAAGTCTTATTTGCTTGTTTAAGCTGAGGAGGGAGCGTTTCCAGTTTAGGGCTCACTCCCTCAATCTTAGACAGCAATTTATTCCTCATTGTAAAGCCTGTTAATGGCAGTTGTCCACCAGGTAGGTCTACTCTTCCTTGAGGATCTTGTTTTGGTCCTAGCAGGTAAAGCTAAAGATATACAAGTGTTTGTATAAAGCACTGGTGTGGAACTTGGCATAGTTGCCAGTTCCATCTGTGGGGAGAGAAGCTATTTATAGCATCCTGTAAGAGGTTATCTGCATTAAAGAAGTTTTTAGTTTAGTTGCTGCTGGGGGTGGGGGATCAGGTGTGATGGTTACTTCGAATGAGACTGATTTGTGATCAGATCTCACCAGGGAGTACCTCACAGTGGAGGTGCTACAATGATCCCCCCCCATTGGTAAAGCACCATCAGGATGCCCCTTGTGGGGGTGTGAAACAGCTGGTCCATGACACTGGAGTTAACGAAGTCAAGGAACCTTTGGGCAAGTGATTTTGAGCACAACTAATTTACCCAGCCAATGGATGGGTAGTTAAAGTTATCCAAAACCTTGGTGTTTGGCTGTATCTTCATAGACTCAAGTAGATCCAAATAGGTAGAGTGGGTGTCCTGATGGGCTGATGGGCGGTGGTCCTCTAGCTGGCAATGACTTAAATAGGTGTCCTATAGTAGTTAATTGCACCTGAAGTATTCTCCAGGTAATCACACTGTTTAACCAATCTGGAGGTATATTTATCTTTAATGAATATTGATACACTGCCGCCTTTAGTTTTCATGCCTTCAGTTTGTGGTCTGAACATGTGAAAGGAGGTGTAACCCAGTATGGCTGCTGTGCTCTCCACAACCTTGAACAATGTTCCTGTGACTGCACAAATGTCTTTGTCTTTCAAGGTGAGGACTGCTTCCAGTGAGTGCAGTTTCATGTTAAGACTCCTAAAGTTTAGCAGCATAACCTTGAGGTTGTTTTTACATGGAGTTTTTATGTCAGGAATTTTTTCCTTGAGACACTGCCTAAAAAGGCACTATGGGTGTGTCAAGAGCCTTAGACAGTAGCCGAAATCCCAGGGGTGACAGATGAAGACCCATCTCTGGCAAAGAATCAAGGTCTGTTGATCATGTCATTTCAGGCTGACAGATACTGGATATCCTTAGAATGACACCACAAACTAAGCCAATTATTGAACTCAATCCTAGGTGAAGGCAAAATGCTGATTAAGGCTAGGAACATACCTGCCTGAGACACACTAATCTGAGAGCTCAGGCATGCCTCTCTTCCTATAGTCCAGAGAGGAATGTCTCAAGTCGTTCACACCAACATGGACTATGACAGAGTCGTAACAGTACTTGTTGTTGAGAAGTTTGAGTGCATGTGTGATATGGTGGATCCTGGCACCTGACAGACAGTTTATGGTGACCTTTTCCGTATCCATCCTGGTGAGAGGGTCATCTGTGTTTCTCACAGTGGAATCATCTATGGCTGATATTTTTATTTTATGTTTTGCCTTAAGAGCTTGATAGGTGAGACACTGATGCAAGAGCTATTATGTGTATTGTGTTCTGCAAATTAAGTATTTTGTGTAGCATGCTTGTGTTTATGTTTGGGAGATCTCTGGTGTTTAGGTATGTTTCTGGTGAGGACCTTCACAGATGTAGGTATGTGTGATATGGGTTTGCGTGGAGTAGGGGGTGGCTGTGCATGCTGACAACCCACTCATTGTCATGTGTACTGACTTGAGCTTAAACCAGAACCAAGTCGCTTAGAATAACAAACACAATAAACTTTCACCAGCAATTCCCAGCTTAGAAGGGTATAGGACACACTCTCCCCCACAACAGTCTAGACCACAAACCTTCCTAATGTAAAATAACTGTTTTTATAGCCCAAGTGCTTAAGCCAAAACTAAGACACTTCAGAGTAACAGGCAAATTAAGCCTTCAACCAGCAATTTCCAGCTTAGAAGGGTGTAGACTATCTTCTCCTGCCACAAGAGTTTATACCACAAATCTTCCTAATGCAATATAACTGGTTTGGAACTCAAGTGCTTAAATCAGACCAAAGATACTTAGAATAACAGGCACGATAAGCCTTCAACAGCAATTCCCAGCTTAGGAGGGAGTAGGCCACACTCTCCTGCCACAAGAGTCTAGACCACAAAACTTCCTAGTATACAATAACTGGTTTCAAACCCAAGTACTTAAACTGGAAAAAAGACACTTAGAACAACAGGCACAATAAACCTTCACCCAGAACTTTCCAGCTCAGAAGGGCAGAGGTTATCCTTTCCTCCCACAAGAGTGTAGACCACAAACCTTCGTAATGTAAAATAGCTGGCCTGCAGCCCAAGTTCTTTAATGAAAACTAAGTGGCTGGAATAACAATTACAATTTAATCAGGCTACTAACAAGCAGTAATACATGCACCATAATAAATGCAATTGAACACTTTTAAGAACAAGCAGCAAAAGCAAAATAAAGTAATAAAGTAAGAAGAAACACAAATACAGTAAAAGCAGCTGAATAAAGTGTATGCTTTTTAGTTAGTTAGAAAGGGAAGAAACAGAAGATAATTCAAAGTTAAGAAACTAAGAGGGTGGGCCTTCCCAAATTATCTCACTGTACTCAGTAGATGGTTTTAGAACAAGGAAGTTCTGAATAAAAGACTAAGGATATAAGAAATACTACATGTAAAAAATGAAAAAATATTTTTCGTTCTTTTAACTTTTTTGGTAAGTTGATCCTGGCTCCTAATTGTGTATATAAGAGAGGAATGAGTTAGAAAGCACACTTTGAGAAGGGAAATATCAATGATATGGGTAATGTTATAATAAATAAAAGAATGAACATATGTGGGACATGTAAGCTATGCAGGTACATTTATGACTCGGTCATCCTTTCCATTGGTAGTTACCCTAGGGTTATTTTAGTCAATGGTGGGTATGTCTTTAACACTAAAGTGTGTTGCATATATAGCTGTGTGAATGTCAGGACCAGCTTTCTACATCAGGAAGCTAGAGAGTCCTTTAAGGACAAGGAAGTATCAGCACAATTATGCAAGAAAACATGTAATAAGAATAGCACACTATAAAACATGTCATGCATTGTACTGGATTTTTTTTATTTTGGAATAAATGCTCCAATTCCAAAGGAGGGGCCTTTGGGAAGTGAGATTAGAAAACCGTGAACTTTACAGGCAAATGTTATTAGACACTACTGCTCCCCCCAGGGATTAATGGAAAGGTTTCTATTAATAATGGCTTGTCTTTCAGAGTGGTTACACTTTGAGTAACTAGTTTTAGCTGGTGTACTTATATTTTGAGCTGATATAAATAACTGTCATGGCATGCATTTGCAAATGCATTTTTAGAAATTTTATTTATGAGAATAGAAATATAAATCAAATAGTCATGCCACATTTTATGTACAGTGTATGGTTTGGAGAGTGTTTTAGACTGTATGCTTTCTACTTTTCTGAACTGTAATAACAGAAAGTATAGACTTTATGAAAGCAAAATTCATTTAGGGAAATACAACACATTACTCCAACATTTAGGATAAAGAAAATGCATCGTCTCATTGCTGACACTATTAAATAACATATGTAGCTTGCATGCCACTTTTACAAGTTCATCTGTCAGTTACAGCTCCAGGTTTGCAATAATAGCTTTCACACTTCTGGTAGCAGTTGGGGGGGGTCAATACTTGAAAATACAACCTGATTGTGTTAAAAAATAAAAAAAAAGGTTTTATAACTACTGTGAATAGGTTAAAGTAGCTCTGAAAACAATACAACTCATTACAATTCAGGCAAAAAGGGAAAATAAGTCAGGTTCCAGAGGCTGGTATTTTGCGTGTGGCTTACATTACTGCAATTCTATTTACATGGGAGTTAAAAAACAATGCCTTGTTTTCTTATGACTGGCATGACTCATATTAAGGGTACGTGAACTGGTTTCTGGAAACTATTAAAGCAGTTAAATGTGATCAGGGTAACATGGTAGATGCCATGATGACCATTTTGATGTAAAACATATTGAAACATAATAACAGGCACTTAAAGTGATCTTGATATATTAAACCAGCTCAGAATGCAAATATACAATGAAACACATTGTTCTGAGTGCCAATGTGTTTTCTTTTATGACCTCCTATGGACTTCAGTTTAATGTTAAGATTGAAGATCGGTAGTATTGTTCTTCTATATAAAGTGGCTAATGAGTGCAATATTATTCATTGCTATGAGCATAATTACTAATAAATTATACTGAAACTTGGTTCAGTTGCAGACACCTAAAAGATAAATCCCATGATCAGAAAAGCAGGTTAACAGCTTTAAGATCTGAGAGGGGTAGTCAAGGAGAAGGGAAGTCCGAATGAGGAGGTCAAGGCTAGAATCAGAGGGGCTGCAACCAACTGGCACAGAGGGTCAGGTGTAGCATATGACAGAAGAATGCCAAAGGAGCTGAAAGGTAAGGTGTACAAGACAGTGGTGTGACCCGTGCTACTGTATGGTACAGAAACCTCAGTAGTAAAGGCAGAGCAGTTGAGGAAGCTAGAGGTCATAGAGACAAAGTGCCTGAGATGAGGGGTAGGATGCCAACTGTGGTACAAAGAAATGAGGACATAAGAGCAAAAGCCAAAGTAGCTCCAATTGCAGAAAAGGTCAAAGAGAAAAACTACTGTGGTTTGGTCACATGTTCAGGAAAGCAGAAGACAATGTAGTGAAGAAGGTTTAGGAGAGAAAAGAAGAAGGTTAGTGGAAATGAGGATGTCTTGCAAAGAGATGGATGGATTATATGAGAGAAGACTTGTGACAATTAAGCATCACTGGTGAAGAAGGTAGGAGAGTAGAGGTATGAATCAAGAGAGATGGTGAGAGTTGACATGACAACTCAACACCATTTAGAAAAAGGGGAAAAAGGGATTGATAACAATAATGATGGTCACCGCATTATTAAAATGGTACGGGGCATTTGGAGCTATAACTATTGGTAACTATGAAGGATTTTGGTTTAATCATTTCAACCAAAGGCCAACAAGACTGTGATGCAGTAAGTTTTCTGAAACACAACATTTTGTAAAGTATGAATAGTTTGAGTTTAGGAAAAGCATTTAGTGGGAAGTTTGTGAATGGCATTCACAATAAAACTTACTGGAAAGGACTATCTGAGTTGCACTTGACATTTTCTAAAATGTTTGTGAGTGAAATGAGCATGGAGATTGTGGTCAGAGATATGTAAGAGATGTGGAAGCATGAGGTACAGGCTGCTGTTGTACATAAAGCAGAAGTACAGACTAAGTCTACAAAAAAGATAAAATGTTTTATTACTGACGTAGTTGTAAAAATCATGCTCCATTAAAAATAAATGTAATGATAAACTGGATAAAGGCCAAAGAAGTAGAAAAAACAAATAAACACAAATATAAATTGAATAAAGGAGATTAGCAAGACAAGATTAAGAATAATTCTGTCAGCAAAACAGTACATATATATATATATATATATATATATATATATATATATATATAGAGAGAGAGAGAGAGAGAGAGAGATCTACTTCTACTAGTTGCCGAAGAGGTAGTTTCACGAACACCTGGATCACAGTAAAATAACTCTGGGAAATGAACCACTTGGCCACCATGGTGAACATTCCCCTTTTTTCCACTATAGTGCAATCTCAGAGATGATATATTTAGTTAGGGGGGTGTGGTGGGCTCAGCCTCCCACATGGAGAGTGTGGGGTTAAGCCCCCCACTTGGGTGGATTTGATTTGCTTCAGTTTATTTTTGAAGTGTTGCTGGACAAGCGGTTCATTTCCTGGAGTTATTTTACAATGATCTGGTGTTCATGAAATTACACCTTTGCAACTTCGTCTCATCATTATGAAGTTCAATGAAGTGAGATTTCGATAAGTAGAAGTAGATACTTATATATATATATATATATATATATATATATATATATATATATATATATATATGGGTCTGCTTCATTTGGTCGAAAGACCATTTGACTGAAACCAATTTGATCAAAATTTAATTTGATCGAAAACCAGTATTCAAGGCAAATAACAGGGATTTGTTCCCCTCCCCAATGTTGTGCAACCCTGGAGTTGGTATATATAGATGGGGGGGGGCAAAGCCCCTGCCTATTTTCATTTAAAATCTGTACTTTTTGTGTTATTTTCTTCTTTTAAAGGAAACTAGGTGGGGGCTTCGCCCCAACACCCCACCTAACTATATATACCGACTCCAGGGTTGCACAACATTGGGGATGGGAACAAATCCCAGATTTATGTCTTGAATACTGATTTTCGATCAAATGAAATGTCGAATAAATGGGTTTCAGTTGAATGGTCTTTCGATCAAATGAAGTAGACCCATATATATATATATATATATATATATATATATATATATATATATATATATGTATATATATGTATGTATATATATATATATATATATATATATATGTATATATATATATATATATATATATATATATATATATACTAAGCTTACATATTAAAGTGACAGTGAACTTCCAAGGTTTTAAATGTTTTTGTTTAAGAGAAGAACTGTCTGTATCTAATCGTTAAAAGGCATACATGAGAATCAATAATGAATCATCCATGTTTACTATACCATACAAAATGCTTTATGCATTGTTTCTCAGAAGTGCTTAGAGGATGCTACTGTAAAGCTTAAAATGCATAGTGGTGAGAACTTGTCTGTGTTGTGTGAAATAATGGCCACAGTTTCTTATGAAAAGCAAAAAAAAAAAGGTTTGCCTTTAATTGTGGTAAAAGAAGGACCACCTGTTTGTTAAAGGAAATTGCTGCATAAATTTGTGTTAAGCTAGAAGAAAATTAAGTTTGTGTTAAGGTTATGTCAGATGATTTTAAATCTGTGCAAGAAGTGCTTGATTTATGTGAGGAATTGTTTTGTGAAGACCCTGTAGTACTACCATTTTAGTGAGGTAGTCTGTTTCAAGTAAAGTTTTGCAGAAGTAGACCATGAACATTTGCAATGACAGACAGAGTGGATAGAGAACTTTAAAGGCTTGAGAGAGAAATTAGGCCCCTGGAAAAAAATAGGGAGCTGTGCAAATTCCATTTGTAAAAAGAAATAACACCATGAATATACTGTACATGACAGCTATAAATTCATTCTAAATCATGGTGCGAGCACTGAGACATAACTACTTTGAGTGGGAGAGATGATCACCATATTGAGTGTGGGAACTTGGTGTTCTAAAATAGAAGTAGTCACTGTTTAACAATTAGTGCTTGATGATTCTTAAAAGCAGGTAATGACAACTATACACAGAGGTCTGTCTGTGTATACCAGATCATTACTCACTGTGAATTCTTCACCATCTCTTTTGCAAAGAATAATGGAAAATGAATTAAAAAAATTGAATGTACTTTTGTACGTGGATGATCTGCTGATTACTGGAATGACAGCATCTCAGTAACTTGCATAAAGGCTGGAACTCAAGGACAACTTGCACATACCTCTCAACATCTTGACAAAAGAAATCTGAGCAAGGCCAAATAATAGGGGGATAAAGGCAAAAAATACAGAAAGATTTTAAATATCGATCTTATAAACTTAGAAAATTTCTAGAATAACAGGTTTTGTGTTAGCACATATTTTCTGAATGATGTGAAGTCTGAATTACAAATATCTGTCATTGTTTGTGACTTTAATCCTCACTGATCTGCAAGAAACTCACACATTTTATGAGGAATAGACCAAAAATATGACTCAAAAATCTGGATATTCAGCGAAAATCTGGACAGTTGAGAGGTATGGTTGTGCATATTACACAAAGCTGTGCGGGAGGCTTTCTGTAGTGCACATGGGATTCCTTTCTATCTCAATTCTCTACTTCTTCTGGTTTCACACATTTCCTGCTATTACAGCTGTTTTATTTATACTCACTTTCATCCCATGTGCCTTCAGGTTTGCATTCCACCCCTCTATCTTTTGTTGAAGTTCTTGCTCAGAGTCTACCTGTAATGCCAAATTGCCTGCATACAGAAACTATGTTGAACTATTCCATCTGACTTGTTCCCTAATATAGTCCATCACCAGTAAGAACAGCAGTGGTTTCAAAGCTGAACCCTGATGAATACTCAGTCCCACTTGGAAGCCTTCTGTGAGACTGAACACATTTGTTCCTGAGTCATTCAGTCCTTATATATAGCTTGCACTAATTCTACCAGTGTTTTTAACCATCACAGGACTGCCCAATTCAGCTTTCTTGGGATCTTGTCATGTGCTTTCTCCAAGTCTAAGAATGTCTACTTGGAGTCTTTCCTCGTGTCTAGCTTCTTCTCAAGTATATGTCTCACTACAAAGTTTGGGTTGGTTGTGCTACATCCTGATGTGAATCCAAACTGCTTATCTCCCATCTTGCTTTCTACTGCTCTGCATATTCATTTATCAATCACCCTCTCCTGCATTTTCAAGCAGTGCAGCAGGGGTTTGATACCTCTGAGTTGCTGTGTTGCCCACGGTGATGGATGTCCCCTTTGTGCTTCTACACTGGCACAGGTATTCTTATTTTCCAGTCATCAGGGATACACCTTTCTGTCCATACTGCTATGAGTACCCTCATAAGCCATTTCTCCCCTATCTCACCCAATATCTTGATCATATCTACTGTCACCTCATCTAAACCTGCTGCTTTCCCTGACCTCATTTTCCTTAGTGATGTTCTTGCATCTTCTAGGGTGGACTCTTCCTCCTCTTTTATAGCAGATTGTGTCACTGTCAAAGGGATGGCTTACCATGTCAGAAACATGTGTTGGATCCCTGCTGCGGCACCCCATGTGGTGTCCCAGTAGAATGTTGGCATCCAGAACCCCAGGAATGAACATTGGTAGGTGTTATTCATGGTAAAGCTAAAAAGGAATGTGATGAACTTGACCTGTGGGCATATCCATTGTGGAGACAAAGGAAGATAAGCCATGACTATTGGAGTGTCCATGACTGGGGGGGGGGGGTGAGGCAGCCAGGGGCAGTAAGGAAAATGTAGACATCTCTGGAATGCTGTGTGACATCTATGTATGCCTGGTGTGTGATTGGGCAATATGCATCAACCCCTAGCATGCCATGGCGACCCGTCAACTTCATCATTATGGATGCACCAATAGATACCACCTGAGCCACCAATGCCCTGAGCAGGCATGTGTGTCCCAGGTCCTTACATGCTATGTCACATTGCAAGTGTTGAAGGATTTCCAACAGACCCTGCAGTGGATGTATTTCTTCACAAAGGCCATACATCACACTCAACATCTCTGACAAGATGTGAGTAGTAGCCATTGTGCCTGGATCATGACCTGCACATCTGGTGATTGATGCAGCAGTGAAACCCACATCTGGAAATGTTCTGGAGTCATGACAATGATGACTATCTATTTGCATCTCTCTTATGCTATGTCATGCACCTCAGAGGAAGGCATCCCTCTAATGCCATCTCTGTTGGTGACATCTGTGTAGCAGGATGTGGCTAACATGGATAGGATGACCTTCTCTGAGCACAAGAGATGCCAGAGTTTCATCCTGTCCCTCCACCATCACCTCAGTTGTGGGTGGTGTGAGAGTGCCCTCCAACATTAGAGTTGCTGCGAATGTCACTGTGTTATTGATTGTCATCCACTAGTGGTTTGCTGATATGAGGCATGTTCCTATCTGTTTTGATGGACCTTTTCCAAGGGAGCCTTTGAATGCATACATAAAATATATCTGTGGCAAAACTGGATCATAGTTGTGACCCCCATCACCATGTGGTGCAAAGACTTCTATATACAAATTGTATGCACAGGTTTTGGGCACATATGTACCTGTGGTGCAGTTTGTTGCTGTTACATCCCTAATATCCCTTGACATTATATATCTATATGTGATTGCCATACAAATTTGCAAGTGACTGTCCTACAGGTACAGCATGAGTTACTATTCACCTAGAGTGTCCCTTACAGGTATTCAGGCAGTTATCACAAGACCAGCCCTGACATCCAAGCCACACCAGATATGAGGGTTCTGTCACTTTCCCCAGTAAGAGATAACAGGAATTCTTTTATTTCTTTGAAATTCTACTGTGTTGGTGACATACTTCCCAGTGGTTAGCCTCTCTCTGATATCTTCCTCTGCTTTGCTCCTGGCATGCAGTGACATATCAGTGATTCTGCAATGTACCTGAACTATTGTCCTATAATGGGGCCCAATGTATCACATCCAGCACCCAGTCTGTGCCACACCTGATCATGAAACACCTTGTCCACTTTATAATTCTTATGCCATGTAGGTATAACACCTGTAGCAGCACCTCTATCTACTCTGTAGTAAGCATTTTCAATCATTATCTCCTCCAGTCCTGTGACAAGATGCATATGCCTGTGGGTAACACGTGGATTTGTGTGTGTCCTCCAGTCCCATGACAAGACGCATACACCTGTGGGTGACATATGGACCTGTTTTTGTGTGCATGAGTGTTCATGCCAGCTGGTAATTGACTCAGTACTGTTCCCAGCCCCCTTACAGTGGCCACAGACTTGCATGCAACACTGTTCTATAATGTGTCAGAAGTAGGCATGTTAGCCATGCTTGCTATCTATCAGACCTATGCTGATACTACAGTCTGTGCCTGCTGTACTGGAGGCCTCATATCCCCTGTAGTAGGACATGCAGTCCAGGTGTATATGGACTGCTGTTGCAGCACCCACATAGCTGAATAGGGACTGGGCCTGACTGAATTCCCTATGCCCTTTTAGGTTGAGTCTCTTCCAGCAGGATTTCAACCTGGGCTGCCCTTTCCACTGTGCCCTGTCAGGTTGAGCCACCCCCCCCCACAGAACTGCAAACAGCCATACTGTGTCCCCTGTGCCCTGTCACATTGAGCTCCTCATCAGTACTACAATGTAGCCTGCCTTACCCTCTGTACCCTATCAGTCTGACACTTCCCAACCAGTATATCAGTCCCCTGACATGCCCAGTGCAATATTACTCCACACTCTCCTCAGCTCTGATACCATGCCTGTGGCTCCTGTGCTTCCATGTGTGGTCACTACAGTCCTAAGGTCCACTACCAGTAGTCTAGTCTGCCGTCAGTGTGCCTATCTGGTAGTACACTATGATATCCACTGCTATTCTAAATTTCTAAGCTACTTGCTATAATAACAGCTCCCTAAATATGGTGGCAGTGGTTTCTTTACCACTAAAATAAGCACCACGGGACAGTAATTATGATAATGAACTACTTTTGCATGATTCTCTCTGAGTTGTATGTATAATGTTATGCGTTATCCGCTATAGTCCATGCTACAATGCTCGTGCCTGCTCATTCCTGAACTGCAAGGTCGTATAAGGTGGGCACATGTCAACAGTCAGCTCCCTACTGAAATGCTGAGACTCAAAGTGTGAGTCCTGAAATAATAAAAAATAGAGATCACAAGAAAAGAGTGAATATCAAGCATTGTTTTTCTCCTTTAAACGTATTTGTAGTTTTGCAGTGTTTCACTTTTTTAGCAATAGTTTTAATGCATTTAAACTGCCTTATATTGTGCCTTGCTTGACATGCTGGAATTGCTCATTGTACTGGGTGGCAAATACATTTAAATTAGAGCTAGCTAGACATTATGTATTTTGTCTAAACTGGCGCAAAAAAGAATTCTGTTTAATTCTTGTTCTCTATAGACCTCTTCCTTTTCTGTGGTACAGGGAGAACTGAATTACACGAGTCAAATAATCCAATTTTTCAAGTTTGACTACACTCAGTAAATCTTTTATTGATTTTCTGGTTAGAACTAGACTAGAGCAGATACGATCCTTTCATGCTGCAGTGCCACTTTTCTCAATCTGATTATAATTAATGGACTGAATCTGATTGATAAACTAAGAAGTTTTCTTCCATATGGCCTATCTGACTGTGTAACATTTATTTTGATTGTATCGATTTATATGTCCAGCCAGCATATGTGTTTTGCTCTTACAGACTTTGCAGTCAATTACCTTAAATGACTCTGTGTATTACTAGTCACTCTGAACTGGGAAATATTTGAAAATTATTCAGCTTTCAAATCTTGGACAAAATCTTTTTTTTTTTTTTTTTTGTTATGAATTTACAAGTATGTATGCATGTATGTATGTATGACAGCCATGTGTTACAAAGGGCAAACAGCCAATAAACTAGTTTGGAGCAAATGCAAAATCAATACAACTTATATTAAAAATAAGAACAAATATTAGACGGTGATGTCCTTTCCTAATTCTGGAGAGTCTGCATGTCTAGGTATAAAGTCATACCCAAACAGCTGAGAAATGCAGTTTCAGTTATCTATAAAGTTGGTTTAGTAAAACGTGCGGCACCCAATCAGAAGGCTTTCTTTAGAGATGCTAAATCATAAGATTGCAGGAGACCAGCTCTAATGGTATAGAGAGATCAAACCCTGATTAGAATATGACCAAGGTCATATGAGTTCAAGTAGAGGCTCAGGTGCTTCTTAGAGCTGGCAGGGAAAGGGAAGAGACTTGGTTAGCTTCCCTCACGTCATAAGAGAGGTTGTGGATATATACCCAGGGGGCTTGATCACAATGTGGTATCCCAGGGGAGAATAGACACTACCCAGGGCACTGGCTTTGAAAAGGGCAGGAGAGTCCTGAGGAGGTTACATCACTTACGGACATGAGTGATATACCCTCACTGATGCCCATTGCATTCCCAACCCTGGTGTAATTTACTAGCCATGAACAGTGGAACTAGAAATGAAAAGTAAAAAAACTTTTTCCTCACAGATGATAACCTCAGTCTGCTCTCTCACCCCGGCTGGAATGAATGCTCCCTAGTGCTATTACCATTTGGCATACCTCTCAACCTGCAGTCACTGAAAGTAGGAACAAAGACCCAGGAAAAGTAGGAACATTCAGCTAAAAATCTGGGCATTCAATCAGCATAAAATTTGAATACTAAATAGCATGTAACTCTTACGCATCCAGTAGAAATGGGGATATTACTCAGAAACACATTTAAAAAACAGAGTGACAAAAATGAAGGAAAAATATAAGCACATTATCACAGACAGTGCACATCTGTTGGCAAAATTCTACCACACAAGGTGATTTATTTTTGCTTCAGAAAAAGGGAGATATAAAATGTGTGTCTTCTTTCTTTAAATTATTAGTGCCACTAGTATGTTTATCAAGTAGTATGGATCTCTGTGTACTACAAAGCTTTGAAAATCACATGCGATGAGGTAGATTAAGAAAACTGTGTGAATATATAAAGCAAGTTCTTCCAAAATAGATACAGTTGAGAGATCCACCTCTTGGGTACAGAATGGGCCAACAAAGTAAACAAAGATAATGTCTATCGGGTTCCTCTTACAGCACTGGTTGTGCTTCTATCCCTGAATGAAACCGATAATATATTAAACTAGCTCTCCCATGTAGTCCAAGGGCAGGAGAAATAAAGTAACATCATAGTTTTGGATAACTTGAGTCTTGATGGTGCATATACTGACATTTTTAATATATTATTTAATACAGATATAATCCACACTCCTCTAAAGTTCCTACTTTGACATTTACTATCTGTCATAAATAAAATGTGAACTGTTCCATTTTTTCCATAAAATAATGAAGAGATATATTCTCCAAACATCAGAAGTAGATTTACAGATGTTCCCTCTCTTTCATCTGGTATCTGGCTAGACTAACAAAATAAGTACTACTGACATTATTCTAGTATGGAAACCTATTGAATTATTGTGTGAAAATTCATCTCAACATTTCACATTTGGTGGTGTTTTGCAATTTTCCCTAAAGCTGAGTGACCTGGAGTATATTTATATAAGTTGAGGGTGTGTGGGGTCAATTTTTACTGACTGTCATTCAGTACATAGAATATCTTGAAAGTGGCGTTTCAAATATGCATAATTTGTCAGCAAATGGTACTGTATAAAGTATTTTAGGATCATGTACATGATCATTAAGAACTCTCCTGGAAGAAAATGGCTGTCACCTTCGCTACTGCACAAGACACATTAGGCCAACAGTATAATATAATCAGCCATTCTGCTATTATTCAATATTTGGCATGGCTAGGATTGTAATCATTCCAAAGTTACAAATAAGATACATTAAATTAAATTAAATTAAATTAATTGCATTTTTTTCTTAGTCCCATAGTCTTATAAGGATATGTATGTTTTCTGTCACATGCTAATTTTGAAGACTAAGTTATATTTAATTCACAAACCTTTTTTCAAATCAACTCAAATCGAGAGTCAGACTAAAGTTTATATACATGAATCTAATAACCAGATTTTGTAACATTTGTCCACCTAACATCAGTTCAGGTCCCTTTAAAGCATCACTTGTATGACTAGCCCTGAATGAAACCAGGAATGGATTCCACTAGTCCACTGCCACCATCTAAAAGGGCCAATTAAGGGATCTAAAATTCCTACTTAATATACCTCTTAGTTCATTTAAATATGTTTTTAGTGACTTACTCAGACCTAGACAAAATAAATATTATTCATACTGAATCTTTATTGATATTTATGAAGCTCATTCTTGTCTTTTTATACCAGAAAAAGAACAAATGTCTTTAGGCCTTCAAAAATAGCACAGACTATTCATATCCTCAGATTTCCTTGTTTGCAATATATTTTTTCTTCTATATGTTAACCAGGGAATGAAAACATACTACATAATTGTTCTTACTGCACTCCTAAAATATTTGAAAATTAGAGCAGGTGTGTGTGTTATAAAGAAATGCAACATCCAACATATGATTTTAAAATTGTTTCTACACATTCCCTCAACATGCAGAACAACAGACTGTGTTGAGTTTACTAAATTTAAATTCTCCTATTCTTTCTATGACTTTATCTTTAGTAATACATATAGATAGAATGTTTCAGTTTTCGGAAGCTGTTGACTTTACCTTTATTAACATTAATATTTAAATTATTTATTTTAGTATATTCATTAGATTGACGCAAGTCAGTCTGTAGATTAGCTATCACTCTGACTTGAAATGATCTTGGTCAACTTAGTATCATCAGCATAAGTAGCATACATTAACAGAAAAGTCTGAAATATGTTGATTATTCTGTTAGGGTCCTATTATAGAATATTGGTATCTCTTGATTAAAGGGATAATAGTCAATTTTATCTTCATGAGGCAATGTTCTCTACTATCTAATCAGCTATTTATCCAGCCAATTAAATGTGTAGAATAAAACAGGCTCTTTATGATAAATACATTTTTTTTTGTCAGCGTTATCAAAAGCACAGAAAAGTCAATAGCAATAGTACCAGTTGTAAATATTGGCTGAACTCCATTAAAATATTATTATATATTTGATTACTTGTAACAATTGATTGATTGACTCTTAAATATGGATACCAGCTGTAAAGATTAAATTGTTAGCTAATTTCCATGTAGGTGCAACAATACTATTCTGCAAGAAGTTTTTGAACAGCATTATAAGGGAACCACGTGAGTCATGCAACCAATGGATACATGAATATACCTAGGATGTCACCAGGTCCTCTACTGCTGTTATTTCTAACCTTATTCAAAGATGGCTTAACCTTCTCAGATGCAATGATTGGTCATTCACAGCTGATAGGTGCAACTGGGCTTGATGCAAAATTGGTTCTTATTTGAAATGTTGCTAGTTTTGCAATGGAAATGTTAACAAGTTGAGATAGTTTGCTGACATCACTAATAACATAATTTTCCAATGGTCATGGCCAACTTAGAAATGTGTACATTCCTGATGAGTCACATAATGGAAAATCTTCTTTTGTTATCTTTTTCGTTTATGAGTTGTACTTTGTATGTAGCGTTAGTATTCTGAATAACATGATGAAGCTTTCCAGTTGCCAAATTCTATAGTTGCTTGCTTCTTCTTGATTTATATTACTTTTATGCTCTAAATTTGCACTCCTTATATCTAATAATTTTGCTTGCCTGATATTCTACCAATTGGAAGACTGATAATCTACTTCCAACAACTGTTTTCACCATTCGGTCAGTAATTTATGATTTACATACAGAATCAAACAATGCTCAGACTTGATATGCATTATTGCTGTACACATCTGGCCATTCAGATACTATAAATATCAATATGTACTTTGTAGACTTTCACCTTATTAAAATTCATATTAAGCCCCTGATATATTATTTAACATCATTCTAATACCATCAGGTGCTATTTCAGTTGTCCCATACAGTGGCCCAGTTCCAAAACAAAAAATTTTAGGGGACTGAGGTACTAATTCATTACTTCCATATATATATATATATATATATATATATATATATATATATATATATATGAGGTACTAATCCATTACTTCTATATATGTCGTAGCAAAAACATTTTACTCCATGGTGGTTGGATATATTCCACCTGTTGCCATTAAATGCACTTTGAACATATTTGCATTACAAAGCCACACATATCACAATGTCCTTCCATGTAGGTATTTGCATGACTGATTATTGTATTCCATTTCCTACCTAGATGTGCTTCATCAAGAATAATAGAAAAATGAATTCTGACAATCTGTTATTTCAACTTAAGAGTATACTTGGAATTTCTCCCCTATAATGAAAAAAAATCTTAAGTTTAGCATTTTTTACACATATATGAAAATCACATTACTGATAAACCTCCATTTCTTGAAAAATCTCATATTTAACTTCTGCAAAGACTTGAAGTCTATTGGCAATGAAATAATATTATGCAGGTTATCCTTTTCAGAAAAAAATATCTATACTTATAATGAAAGAGTCACCAATAACCAGAGTGTCAAATCTTCTACAGTCTGTCATTCTTGCAATTTATACGGGGCTGAATGGTCTCAACACATCACCCTTTCTGGTGAGAGGAGACTTGTGATTAACTGCCACAGACTCTTGAAGCTCTGAGAATACTTTATACCTCCACCAAGCCTGTTTACAGAACTTTTTCTTAATTCATTTTTCTTAATGGTGACAGACTTTGATAATAGATATTCACCTAAGTAAGGATATAATCTGTTTTTTGTTTGTTTTTCCTCTTCCTCATTGTCTTTGACCTATCTTTAATGGAAGTGTGACCTCAGATAGCGCCACTGAGGCCAATAGGCTACAGTGGTGCAGCTATGAATGAATTTGAAGTCATAAAATCAACTAGTCCTCACACTTATTTTCTGAAACTACAGTATTCACCTTCTAAAGCCCCAGCAAGATTAGTGATACAAAATCAGTCTTATCCGTTTCAAGCCTATGAAGAAAGAATCACCTCCTCACACCATACTTTATATACGGAGTCATTTAAGTCCCAAATTAATATCTCAAGGCTGAGATGATAGCTCAAAAGAATTGTCACAAAGACTTTGCTATGACAGCAAATTAACTGACAGTTAAAAATAACCCTCCTAGTGAAAGAGACAAAAGGGACTGCAAAAGCCATTACTTTAATAGAATTTGATGTAATAGCACTTCCTGCCATCATATCTGAGGAATAGTAATGTTTCTAAAGGGAAAAGAGGCAAAGTAAAGGAGAATTCTGCAAACAGAGGAGAAAGGGAAGACACGGACTATCAAAGCAGTGTGGTAGAGATGTGCTCAGAGAACATTAAAGTGTGTTACTGTAGAAATGGCTTGTGCATCATGAGAAATAAAGATTGATCAGATGCATTCAAAAATGTTCAAAATACGTAGCACATTAATGGAACATATTGCTGTTGACAAACAATGGAGGAGATGTAAGAGACACAAAGCAGCACTCAGATGAAATAGCAGAAATTCATTTGATTGAGAGGGAAATTATTGAACATGAAGTGATTCAAAAGAAACTAAAACAAAACCTAATTGAACACAAAGACTGCTTACCTATAGAATACTATTGTACTGTGGTAACTTCTGACAAGCTGGATGGAGTTAACTAGAAGGAATTTGTATAAACTATAATTAGTAAGTGGACTAGTGTTCCTGTTCAGGATACAGATTTGGACAGAGTGCACAGGCTACACATACCTAGCACCCTAACTGAAAAATGACTGAGGTCCATTTTAGTAAAAATAGAGCAAATCCTGGCTAAGCTATGGCAGAAAGGAAGTGTCATTAAAGATGGATGACAAGAGAATATATGTGGTCCATGATTATTTTGGGACTTCAGACATAAAAAACAAATTCAGTCCCTCCATAAGAAAATGTTGGAAAATGAAGTTAAATTTTAAAATATGATACCCAGCAATCCTAAGTGTCTTCTTTGCCTCAGGAGCAAAAACATGCGTTGATCCAGACCAGGGTTTGGAAGAATGTATTAAGAATCCAGGAGGGGAACCAGGCAGAGTAAAAGGTAAATGGCTTATAGTCACTAAGGCTTCAGTCAGCAAAAATGGACATCAGAAATCCACCTAGGATAAATTAATAGTTAAGCCTTTTCTTATCATCCAAAAGAAGATGTGAGCTCGGCAGAAAGAAAAGTAGGACTGCACTAAGAAAATCCGACTGCAAACTAGTCATTAGAGGGACGTGTCTTTGTAGTTTAGTGGGACTGAAAGATATCACCAATAGTTAAAAGACAGTAATCTTTTAAAAATCTACATTTTAAACAATAATCAGCTGTATTCTAACTGCATAACTGGTCTTCCTTGGAATCTGACTAGGTGTTCATGTATGGTAAGGCCTGCTACAGCGGAAAAAGAAGAGAAGTAGGCAGATTCATTAAGATTTGTAAAAGCTAGCTTAAATGACTAAATACACTTATTTGAGCTAAAAAATGCATTTTTATTTTATTTTTATTTATTTAATTTGTTTACCAGGTAATGTCTGACTGGGCACGAGGCCCATTTTCAGTGGAGGCCATGGGAGAAAAGCATCATACATACATACAAACATATACATACTTACTTACATACATTTAACAGTATTGATCAATAAGGATGCACAAATACATATGTTATTACTTCATTGCTGTTGTTATGATGTAGATTTGAAATGAGAACAAAGTAGAGGGAGAATGCCATCCAAGAGAAATGCTACTATAAGACTATGTAAATGTAATAAAGTCAAGAGGAGGCCCTTTTTTCTAAAGACTATTGAAATGAATCAGTAAAACTCTTGAATAATGTGAAAATGGCATATTTATTTATTTATTTGTTTGTTTTACATTTCTTTACCAGGATGATCTGATTAGGTGTGAGCCCATTTTCAGCGGAGGCCTAGGAGAAAGGTTCCTGGTAAGTTACATTGATTACATAGATTACACAGCTTACAGTGTCTTAACAAAGTCCAAAGTTACAAGAAGGTAGAAATATTGAAATGCAGAGTTTAATGCTAAAGAACTGGCATTGCTTAGCTTTTGCAATGTTTTTCAGCACATCATGATTCCATTCACTAGAACTCAGATAACTTTTTGTGTGGAAGGCAGACAGGGAAGGGAACCATGGGAAATTGATAAAAAAACAATTGACTAGTGAAAGGAAATCTTTCTGAGGTAAGGCATGATTCCTAAGGGTTAAACAAAGAAGTTTTTTTCCGGATAGCCAGATTCTCTAATAGGCTGGATCTTCAGTTGAATGGCAGAATAATCAAGGAACCTTTTAAAGAGAAATGCAATGAGAGTGGAATAAAAGACATACATGAATATCAATTTATTATGTGAGGTAAATGTTACAAGCAAAAAAAGGCAGTATGAGAAACTGGCTAAAAATACATGTAAAAGATTACAATTCTTTTTTTCTGGGAGGTTGGGAATTGTATTCATAATCACAAGAGTATATCTACAAGTTATAATAGAGAAAAGAAGTGTGAACACCAGCGTGGAAGGAAAAGTATGTTTAAGTGATATTCCAGTACAGGAAGTTGTTAGTGAGGTAGCTGATCTGTGCAACATTAATAAATGTGTGTATGTACATAATATTTTTGGATGTATAGGGAAATAGAATACTGAAATGGCGAAAACAGAAATAGACAATATATGCAGAAGATTATATTAACAAGATTTAGAAAACTTAAATAAAAAATCATGGTGAAAGAGAAAGAAGAGACAGAAAATATAAAGTAGTTGGTAGAAAACTGGTTTAAAGATGTTATGGTGAAATGTTAATGGACTTGTACATGCAGATAACAAGTATAGAATGTTGATCTATCTAAGAATGGTGCACAAATAATTATGTTGCAGGAAATACATTTAAATAAGGCCTTTATATATTTTTATTCTCCTTTTCAGTTTTCACAGGTGTTCCCTCTTTGTCAGAATAGCCACCCCACCTTCATTTTCTTAATCCTTCATAGACTCATATATTGTTATTTGGTTAATGACCCAGGGAGCCTCTGTAAGCCTTGCCAGGTTTTTGCAAAAGAATAATGATGTCCTGTATGCAAATAGGACACTGAGGTACAGGTATTTGTAAGCTACCTCTGTTCAGAAGGGACATTAGTGCCAGGCTCTGTGTAAATGTCCTATCCCCCATCCATTGGTCTAGGTTGTGCTTAAATTAGGTTATAGCAAAACTCAGCTTTGTATGGATGAGAAGCCTCATCCATCAAAGGGACAGTCTCTGAGACACATACCTGTCTCTCCAGCATGTTCTTTTTAAGTCGTAGACAAAATGTAGGTCCCTAGACCTTATATTTCTGGTACTATTTGACTTACGAATATGCAGGAGATTCATAAGTATGGGGTTTGCAGATGCCTTGATAGCCAGGCATAGATCACCTCTCAGCAATCTATAAGAGACTGAGTAGAGGGAAAAGGCTTTAGGGCAATCTACATAAGGAAGGTTTGTTATACCTTGTATTCTTTTTTGTAAGGAACTGCTCTAGTCACTGCATATGCCTGATTAAGTATATACTGAAGGAAGCATTGTACTATATGATTGGTCTGATAAGGGTGAAGCACAGTTGGGTAATCACCTCTTTGATCCTAGATGCTATGCCCTTACTTATAAGTTATGCAAAATAAAAGGATTTCCTCACCACTGTCGCTACTTGGTGATTGAAGGTAAGGCTACTGTCAACATGTGTACCCAGATTCCTGATCACTGTATCAGCTCTTAGGGGTGTATTATCAACATGGTAATTAGCTGGGATAGTTGACATCCCAAAGAGTGCACTTATGCATTTCTTAGTATTAAGTTTAAGACCACGGTTTTGGCACCATGTGTTAGTCAGAAATAAGCCTTCTTGAAAATGCTATTGTCTGCAGCAGAATTGATGATAATCCCCAGCATGCAATCATCTGCAAACTTAGTCAACCTTAAACATTCAGCATTTGCTTCCATTTCAGAGAAATAGATGCTAGAAAGGAGCAGGACCCATACCAAACTATGGGGGATACCACTTGTAACTGGCCTCTTGGTGGAGGTGCCCTCACCTATTTTGACCTCCTAGGTCCTATCATTGAGCCAGCTGTCTATCCAGAGGGTGATAAAATAGTTTAAACCTAAATTAGTGAGCTTTTCTATAATGCCTGAGTGGGGTATTGTATCAAAAGACTTGGCCAGGTCGAGGAAAGCTATGTGCACAGTCTTGCCTTCATCCAATGCTTTGGTGACTCTTTCAAAGAAGTCCACCAGATTTAATAGGCATGACCTTCCTTTAAGAAAATTGAGTTGTGATGAGTCCAGTATTTGCAGGTTGCCTGTGTCCTCATTAATCATGCCCATGATTACTCTTTCCATGGCCTTACATATGAGGTTAGTCAGACTTATGGGCCTGTGGTTACATGCATCAGTGGTTGGACTGTCTTTGTGCAGGGCAATGACTGTAGCCATCTTCGATTCCATGGGCACAAAACCTGACTGTAGGATCCAGCTGAAAAGTGATTCAAGTGGACCAGAGAGGTCATGTTTCATGCTATTTATTAAGCATCCCAGGTTAGGACTGGCCTTCTCTCCATTGTTGCACATTTCCCTTGAAGATAGCTGTAGAACGTTTTGTGGTTGGCCTTTGCCTGAGAAGCTATTTTATTTAAAATGTAGGCTTTGAAGTATTAATTTCATGGTTATTAGATGGGAAATATTCACACTAGTTAGTGTATATGTCCCTCCAGAAGCAAGTATAACAGAACTAAAATACATGCAAGAAGGAAAATAGGTTAGCAGCAAGATTTCCTAATAGTAGTTGCGTACTGGGTACTGTTATGTGACAAAGAAGATGTTTCAGGAGACCCAAGAAGGAGAGTTGTTTCAATGGAAGGTAACTTTCTGAATGAATATATCAAAGTGTTTGGGATAGAGGATGTTGTACATTTAGGAAAGGGCCAAAAGGTCCTTGCTTTTCATATGGGCCATTTTAAGCCTAGCCAATTACCCCATGTCAGAATCAAACTCTGCACCTTGTGTTTCTAAGGTAAGCACCTTAACCATTATGCCAACCTCCCACCTATTTTTATTCCCTGAAGTATAACAATTGCATAGACTGAACAGAGAATATATATATCAAATTACATACCAGTTTTATTAGAAGCAAAGCTACATAACCTATGTTATGTTCACATGATTGCACCAGTTCTGATAAAAACGAGAGATACATTTAAAAAGGAGAAACATTGGCAATTCCCAACTTATCTGATGAAAACTGGATTTTTCAGTGAGTGGGTAAAGTAGGCCGTACTAGTGTCATTAGAAGAACTGCTTATTATTTCATATGATTTAGCTGAAAAAGGTTACAGTTTAAAATTAACCATCCAGAATTTAGTAAATATGAATTGAAAAGAGCAATGGGAATAATAAATAGAAAATGCATACAAGGATAAAAAAAGATTAATATGTGCCTGTCCATTATGGAGAAATTAAACCTAGTGCAGAGAATACAATAATCTGAGACTAAGGAGTTGATTTTATAACATCTGGATAATAAAACCAAATACAGGATAGCAGCAGTGAGACAAATGTATTGTGACAATAACTAAAAGCTATAAAATTACCAGCACAGAAATCAAGGCAATGAAAGTTAGGGATAATAATTAATAAATTAAGGCACCGTAATGGAGAAAGATTAGCTAATCTAAAAGAATATCACTGATATTTAAAAAAAAATATTATGAGAAGCTTTATAATGAAGAAGACCAAATCAGTGAAATTCAAGAAAAACATAAAAGCGAACTTGAGAGGACGAGATTTAGTAGAAATAGAGGAGTCAAAGAGAAATGTGATAGAATAAAATGAACAGAGATTTTATCAGACACTTAAATTTCAATTATGTTTGGTTACCACTTACCATAAACAGCAACTAGGTTCATTCAGTAATTTACAGTAACAAATATAGCTTTTGAATCAGTACTGGTGATGAATATGTAAACACTAGCCATCACTATTAACGCATGAAGCAGACAATCTAAATACAATCATTTTAACATACGAAAATAATTATTGTATCTAAAAAGGAATGCATAAAGGAAGTAACACAAATAGCATGTCTGAAACTATAAAATAGCATGTGCATAAAGTAGAATAACCTGTAAGATTTCTAAAGCCTCTACCTCTAAGATGCATCTTCTCCCTTAATAGTAACACAATCATTTAACCCAAATCCAAAACAAATAGTTTACCAAATGTCTTTCCCCTACTGCACACATGCGCAATTTTCATGATTATCATGTAAATATTCAGAGACACAAATTTGCAACTTTGTGTACACACATTAATGCTCTCACTACTCATGACTACTCAAAAAAGGAAAATGCTGATTAAAGCAGAGGCAAAAGGCAGACTGACAGTTACTTTACCCAATGCAGTACACCTCTACCTACAAAGTATAGACTGACAAAGCAGACAAACACTTCAGTGCCCATCTCTGGATGTAGTACTTTCTATTTCTGTACTATGATGGACAGATGCTACAGACAGGTTAAGATACACTGAAAATATTGCTTAAAAGCAGGAAGTAGCTCCATTACAACTGAACAACATGGCTACTCACAAAGGAGTATACAGTTTAAAATAGACACAGAGAACAGACTGCAATTGTTTTTACTATTATAGCCCAACCACTTACTAACAAATTATAATTTGACACTTTAGAAACACACCAAAGTCCACCTGTGGACTTAGAACATAAACACCACAGAGAAAATACATTGCCCTGTAAATCACTAATATAAAATTGTATTATCTTCAAAAATGGCTTCATGCATCTGTTTCTCATTCTCTCTTTCTCTCTCTCTCTCTCTATCTCCACTATGTAATGAAAAAGGAGGGGATCTTTTAAATACCTGACACCAAAAAAGTTAATGGATTTTTCACAATAATTGCTTGGTTTTCAGGCAACCTAGCAATTATGTTCATAACTTAATTTTCGGTGCTCCTACTTAATGATAACTGAATATAGATTGACTGACAAGATATAGCTTGGAAGGAGAGGACATGATGGTAAGGAGGAGACTACTCTGTTCAGGAGACAAGGTAAAAGAACAGCACAACAAAGTCCAAAATCTACTCCCCCAGGGAAAGACATACTAGAAATGGTGTGCAGACTGCGGTGTACAGTGAGAGATGTCATCAGACTTAGTTACAGACTTGTGGCAATCAGATTCTAGTGTAAAGGAAGAACAGTCTCCATAATCTTGGCCTATGTCCCACAGCAGGGCTGTTAGGGGAAAGGGGGAATTCAGACAGTAGTTGCAAGACGTCCAAGAAAATGTGGCACAAAATGAGTGGTGTTGATAACAAGGGCCCTGAATGCTTGTTTCATGACAGACAAAACAGGATATGAGGATTGTCTGGGTCCACGAGTGGTGCAGCAGGAATAAAGAAGGAGAGGCCATTCTAGATTTCTACCTAGTAAGTGGCTTGACAGTTGCATGATCACATACATGAGTGGTCAGCATGCAACTCAGATAGATTTCGTCTTAGTAGGAAAGGGCATTGTGATAAAAATCAGAGATTGCAAAATCATCACCATTGAAATAGTCAGTGCCCAACATTAGCCACAATGAACTACAAGTAATTGTCTGACAAGGCTCTAAGGTTACCAGAAACTAGGCTAAAGAACTGGATAGTGACTCAAGCAAAAGCACAGGAGCTCAATGAATTATTCAGGGCACTAGCACCTCAGGAAGGGTAGGAAGTAGGTGGAATCAAAGAAGAACAGCAGCACCTTAAAACAGCATACGTAAAGACTATAAGACAAATATAATTTCAGTGCACCATACCATTTTTTCCTCCATTACATATAACAGCTTTATATCATGTGTAGGCCTTAATCTTTAATAAATTCATGCATCTACCTTGCCAGCCAGCACTTATAAATCACAATTTTGGAACTACCCAATGGTCTGTAGGGCACAGGGTGTTATCTACAGTGTATCTGTACACCATCAGACAGCTCACTTAATTCACATAACATATGTATGGCATATAGAAAAGGTTCCTGCAAGAAGGCTTCCAAAAGAGCACCTGGGTGCTAGATGTACATACACAGTACACAAAATGGCCTACACATACAAGTAGTAAGCATGCTGTGAGACTGCTTCATATAATTCTGTGCCATGTTGGTTATATCCTTGAGCCATGGGTGATGACCTCATTTCAACCCACAGAGAACGGAAGAAATGTCACACAAAATCATCATCATTATCAACACAGTTTTTTTTTCCAATTTTTAACACAGGGTTAGAGTGTCACATCAACTATCACCACCTCTCTCATTTCCATGCCACTTTCCTATCTTCTTTAACAGTTATGCCTAACTTTTGCAGGTCTTCTTGTATGCAGTCTATCCATCTCTTTGCTGGATATCCTCATTTCCTCTTGCTTTCTTCCAGTCTCTCCCAAATCTTCTCCATCAAATCACTTTCTGCTTTCCTGAACATTTCCAAAACTAAAAAACCTTATGGTGCCGAAGGAACTGGATGCTACCAAAATAATATTTAGTTAAACAGCTTTATTGACATAATCCAGGTAAAACCAAAAGAAATATGAGCGCTTTTGTCCAAGTGCTGAACATCATCAGATATATTAAAAGGCAAAAAAAAACCCACTTTTAAATACTATTAAAAAAGAAGTGACTTGTTCAATCAAGCAACACCCACTCCCCTTATGAAACTTTAAAGTGCAAATGAGTTAAATTGCTCATATGCCTCTGTATTCAAATTTGTTCAAATATGCATTGTCACTCATATGTCTCCATATTAGAATTCGTTCAAATCGTTAACACCCACTTTAGATTGTACTACAAATACTACATCATACATTATGCATAAAACCAAAAGTACTAAGCAATTATTAAATACTACCCTTATATTCAAACATTAAAGTTGTACATTAAATAACCTTAAAAAAAATAAATAAATAATCCCCGGGATTCATGAACCTTGCGCCAGGCGCCAGCATAGCGTCGGCGTTATAACGCCAAATATGGCTGCTTAGCGATTCAGGTATGAATGAATTCCACGTGCACTACCGGCGCCGGACCGTCCCGCCCGGCGTAGGTATGCAAAACACACTGTGTGCGGTATTGCACCATGCAAATGAGGGCAAATAGCGATCCACGAAGTGGCGCAGGCGTAGCGTAAGGGCACGGCAATGTAAACCAAAAAAAACGGTTTACATTTACCCAAACATACCGGAGGAGTAACGGAAGGCTGTCAAAGTCAGGTATCATATAGGTGCAATATGCCAATGTGGAAAGGCACCGAGAATGTCCAAAGAAAATATGCACAAAATGTAAAAAATGACATAAATGGCACGTATGTAGAAAGAACAGCAGACCCCCGGGATATGTGCACAGAAGTTGCAAAGCAATGAAATAATATGACAATGTCCTAAAAGAGCAGTAGAACACAAATCAGCTGCACAGCCACCACACACCATAGTATGTATGTAAAGCTGCAACCCCAGCGCAATGGTTGTCAAGGAGTGGTGGTGGCGGTGTCCGGCGCCGTAACCATGTATTAGTAGTCAATTCCATGCAAATGAGGCAGATAATAGTGAATCGCAAAACGCGCCGGCGTAAGGATGGAGCAACGCGAGCGGTACTACACCGAGGAGTGGCCTACACGAGATACATGTCAACCACAGAGGGGTGTGCCACTGTAGGAGGAAGGATATTGGAGGTCAGCAAATCTGGGCTGTACAATGCACATCACAGCATCAGGACTGGCGTGTTAGGAAATAGATGCGCTGAGAGTACAGAATGCGCGTACAAATGCATGTGCACGAGGATGACTACGCTCCCTAAACCAGTCATGTGACGGCCTCACCGTCAACAACCACGGATATAGGAAGGTAATGCGGAGAATACGAGGAAATGCGGAAGCAGTGTAAATGGATCCGTAATGAGCAATTAACACCAATCAATGCAGGAAGGGCAAACGCCGCAGCTGATAACTCTGCATGCAGACTCCTGCATAACGGGAAAGGGGAGGCATATGAGTGCAAAGATAGTAGGGGATGTAGTAGAAATGCAAAGAGCAAAGAACCGAAATAGCACAGCCAAGTACAGAGGTAGCATAACCGCGGCTGCAGATAAAATGCATCATATGCCATGTGCCTGCAGGATGCAGTAATGTAAGATGCCAGGCGAAGGCAATGCAGGCAACTGTAATGTAACACTACAGGCAGTACCGCTGCAGTTGCAGCGTAAAACCACGGAAATAATCCGTGGATACGTCGCGACAGACACACCCAAATC